>NC_092209.1:89340033-89349473 GCF_043381705.1 Parasteatoda tepidariorum
TGTATATATATATATATATATATATATATATAAATAAATACAAGAAAACACGAAGAAAGTTAAGAAAAACAATAAGTTTAATTTATTGAGCATAAGCTGCAAGTAAGCAGAACTCATTAGATAAGTTCAAATTGAAGATAAAACAAAGAAAAATTATAGACATATGAAAATAGGGGGGGGGGGAAATAATAAGTAAAAAAATAACAAACAACAATTTAAATAAAATATAAAAAAGGATTAAATTTTATTTAAAAAAAACCGGGAAAAAAAGATATAATCTTTTCATCAGCCCACACGATTAAATCCGCAAAAAAGAGTGCTTTCTGATATTGTATCAATATAGCCAAAGCAAAATATATTAATACAATAGTGTGAAGAGCACTCAAAAATTTTTTTTTACAAAAATTACAACAAATAAAATAGAACACAATAAGTAAAAATAGCATGTAAAAACTGAAAATAAAATAATAAGAAAAAAACAGTATAAAACATAGACTATAAAGCGAGTAGCGAAATCAGATTTACTTACATGGACGAGAAATTTTTCAAGAATGATTTAAAAATGTTTTCGCAACAAGATTGCCAGATTACAAAATATGAAAACAAAAACGCAAATTGAGTGCAACTAGAGGGTTTTATAGTGCCGTTCTTACTGCACTGCTGAAGTGATTTGTTATTCTGTGCATTGATTTGCTAGTTACCAAGAATGGACCCGAAATGGATGTGCGCGAGGTAATATTATACTGGATAATTTAAAAAAGTTGACCATAATAATAGTTTTAAATAGTTTTAGAAAATAGATGTTTATTTAAGAAAAAATATAAAATAGAAAAGAGAAACATAAATTGCCTATTTTGCAAATAATTTTAGTCACGGTTTTGCACATGGAAAAATTATATAAATTATCAAAGAAAAAAAGTTTTTAATAGATAATTTTAACACGGATTTGCCCGAAATGGATTTGCACATGGAAAAATTAACAAAGAAAAATATTTTAGTAGATAATTTTAGCCACGGATTTGCCCGAAATGGATTTGCACATGGAAAAATTGTATAAATTAATAAAGAAATTTTTAGTAGATGATTTTAGCCACGGATTGGCCTAAAATGGATTTGCACATGGAAAAATTATATAGATTAACAAAGGAAATTATTTAGTAAAGGAATTTTTTCGGTAAATAATTTTAACCACGGATTTGCCCGAAATGGTTTTGCACATGGAAAAATTATACAAATTAACAACGAAATTATTTAGTTAATAATTTTGGCAATGGATTTACCCGAAATGGATTTGCACATGGGAAAATTATATAAATCAAGAAAGAAAATGTTTAGTAAATATATCCACAAAAATATACGATTAATTCAATGATTTTATATAAAATTCTATTACTTTAGTTGGGTATCCATTGTTTTTTATCAAATTTTGAAAGAGTTTATTGATTTGTTTTTTGGATAAATAAATATTACTACATATTCTTTTAATTCTGTTCATTTCATAAAAGTGGTATTTAAATAGATGCTCCTAGAAACATTAGAATTCCAAGTAATTAGTTTATTAATATTGAAATTAAATTCATTTCTTTTATCGTATAAATCAACAAAGCAGATATTTTCAACTTTTATAATACCCAAATCCAAAAAATTGAAATTAATATTATCATCATGATTACGAAGTAAGATTAATTCTTCAGGGTAAATATCATTTAATAAAATAGTAAAATCTTGGAAATTAAAGATAATTAAGTCATCAAGATATCTAAAAACAAATTTAATACTAAGAGTATAATTTTTTTCATAATAATGCAAAAATAAGTTAGCTAAGAGTGATGAATAATCAGATCCTTGTGGCATTCCATTAATGTGAAGAAAAATATCCTTTCCATTGTAAAGATAATTATTAAAAAGACAAAAATTAAAGGATATTTTTAAAATCATAGTAATAATTCAAAAGGACATCTTTCAGTTTAGAAAGAGGAATGCTATTGAAAAGATCTTGGAAATCAAAAGTCGCAATAGAATTAATTTTATTATGTTTAATGAAATCTAAAATAGGTTGATTATTAGTGATAATCCAAGATAAACTTTCTTTAGTAATATTGTTAATAATTTTATTTAAGTAGTTAGAGAAAATGGTGCCAGGTTTAGTTAAATAAGTATTAGATCCACATGTGATAGTTCTAAATTTTACAGGAATTTTATGAAATTTAGGACTGATAATTAAGTAAGGAAGTTGTATATTGCTAATTTTAATTTTTAATCTCTTGTAAAGAGCTAAATTTTTTTTAATGACAATATTATTATTGAAATTACTAAGTTTAAAATTTTTACTATTTTTTAATTCCGTATTTAAAAGTTCAGCATAGAATTTTTTACAGAATATAGCATAATTATTGTTAGTTTCGTCTATGGGAGTAATTACAAAATTTTTTGGAAGTTGCTTAATTGATTGAACAATATTAGAAAAATTTGTTGAATTGTTACTCTTATTTAAATTATCCTTATTATTGAAAATAAAGTTTTTAAAGTAATAAACACCCCATTTCCATTCTGTTAGTATACCTAAAGGTAAAGAGAATCTATTTGATATCTTTAAACAAAAACAATTGAGATCATTAAGAAAGTATTTTAGAATTTTATTGATTGATATATGGTAAATGGGTCTAAATTTTGTGCCTTTCATCATTAAATTCCTAAGCTCCAAGTTTTCCATAATATTTAAATTACCAGTAATAATATGTTTATGATGTTTATCAACAAAATCAAAATATTTATCCTCCTCACAGTGACATTCATAATTGGATATATTAATACTCCCTAAAATTTTGCTTATATCTATATCCATCCATCCATATATATATAGATAGATTGATAGATAGATAGATAAAAGTACTCTGGCTGGCATAGAAATACTGTTTCAAAAATGTCTTGATTTTTTAAAAATATGTTGTCTTGATTTTTTCTTCTTCTTCTAACTGACTGATACTGTCTAATTTGAATAAATTTAATTATTTTCCAAAGAGAAAGGAAAACTAAGTAAAACCCTACTCCACCCAAAAATAAATTATGAAAAAAATTCAATGTGCGAAATAAAATAAAAAATCTAAATAAATAAATAGTAAAAATATAGTAAAAAAATTTGCACCCAATCCAGAGTACAAGGAAACCCCTGGATCAAGTATTGGGAAAAATTTGCCTTAATTTGAAGAGGATTTTTTGATGACCTGCTTTTGTGTTACATGGAGAACCACGAAAACCTCTCACAGTTAGCCTGATGGGAAAGGGGACTCTAATCCATGATCTGCTTACCACTGAACATATTTTACATCAGCAATGTGCTCGGTGCTAGCCAATTCGTACCAACCAGCCATTGCTGGGATTTGAACCTAGTTCACCTCATTGTAAGGTGAAGTCTCTATCCCCTGAGTCCAGTAGGGATAGAGATGAACTCTCTATCCCTACTGGAGGATTCTAAGAACAATCTAAAAATAATTAAAAATTGAAAAGAAAAGGGTTTTTTTCTGAAATAAACTATTAAAATAAACCTTTACAAAATCGCTATTTAGATAATTCTGAGACAACAAAATTTTTAATCCCTTAAGATATGTAAATCGGACAGACCGAACAAAACAGAATATTTGAGGAGTGGATATGATTCACACGTGGGATTTCAGTTGTAAAACCATAATTCCGGGTGTCATTAAAAAATGATTCGCCACAACCGACGTTCGGTTTGCAAGAGAGGGAGAGAGAGAGAGGGAAATAAATAAAATAATAACGATCGGAAGAAGTGGTCAGAACAACAATGCGGCGCTTGTTTCCTCTGCCGCCTTTCATTGTTTGACAGCTCCTGAGAGTTCTGACCTCTTCGAACATTTCCCTACACTCACTTCACTTTATCCCTTTTTTTTCCCCCTCAGTAGTTCTCTCCAAGATGTAAGTCAATAATTAAACATTAAGATTAAATTTGGTTAATTAATAACTTTAGGAGCTGCTCTTACCATAAAGAGAGAGAAAGATTAGAGCTAGAATCTTGATACAATCTCCTCTCTTTATATCTCACAATTAGATTTAATGATTTTATTTACGTCTCCAACAACCTCCCCCCCCCCA
Source organism: Parasteatoda tepidariorum (assembly GCF_043381705.1). Taxonomy (NCBI): domain Eukaryota; kingdom Metazoa; phylum Arthropoda; class Arachnida; order Araneae; family Theridiidae; genus Parasteatoda; species Parasteatoda tepidariorum. The sequence goes on from NC_092209.1 coordinate 89,344,147, forward strand.
AAAAAAAAGAAGAAAAAAATTCATAATGTTTCTGATATTTAAGAAATTCCAGAGTACTTTTTCGTTCCCTGAGAAAGAAAAAAAAAAAAAATTCCTGCACACTCATTTTCCGTTCTTTTTTTTTACTGCTTTTTTCATCGCAACGATAAAGCATTTTGACATAATTTTTAAAAATATTGTGAGTCATATTAAAAATAAAAAGGTCTTTAGCAAATTCGGTTAAAAATGATGCAAAATCTACATAAAGTATACTTTTTTTTAAAAATAAATTTGTTTTTGCAATTATATTCATAAAAATGAGCTCACAAATAATTTTTTTTATTTCATGCATGGCGACTTTTTTTCTACAGAAAACTAAATGGCACTCTAAATATCAAAGCAATCAATCATATGATTTAGAATTTTATAGAAAAATAATAAAGAAGAAATAGATTAAATAGCTGACCCAAAACTAAAATGAAAGAAAATAATATAATAACAAGTTTCTAAAACCACTTTTTTTAAATGTAGTAGAAAAGAAAATACTTTGTTTTTGTCACACCTAAAATAAAAAACGTGTAGTGGCATCGCTTTTGCAATAAACTTCCGTCACGACTGTAAATAAACTCCCACGTCTATCAAAAGTGATGCATCCACATGTTCGTTTTAGAAATGACGAAAATTAAAGGATTTATGTATATATATATANGCCCCCTACCCCTCTTAGAAGTTCTGAAACGCTTAAGTGAGACACCCTATATATATATATATATATATATTAGTTATTTTATAATGACTATCACGCATCTTTTGCTCATCGATTTCACCCCTTAATCACAAACTTTACACTATTGACAAGGTAAAAAAATAAATAAATAAATAAAAAATATAATACTGCCGTGCAATTGAAAAAACAACGTAAGTGCTTTGTGATAGATTTCCAGAGAAACGACTCGACAACTATTTTCTTTCTATTGCGAATGCTATAAACACTAAAATAGAATTTCAGAATACTCATATAAAACAAAATTTATTTTTGAAGGATAATTTTAGAAATATGCAGCTAACCATGCATAAATGCAAAATTTATAGAAATATAATTTTTAATTTTTTTGATCGCTTACATTGATTTTTCTATTGCACTGCAGAATACAAAACGGTACAATACAATAAACAAATGAATAACTTTTTAAGGGGGGGAAGGCTTTTAGACATTATTTTTAAAATAATGCTTTCTTTTATTTTCTAATTATTAATTCTTTTTATTTAAAAAATAGATAAATACAATGAAACAAAAAAAAATTCCTTCTTTTTATTTTTTTGAAGAAATCGTACTTAATAAACTTTGTCATTTTGAAGATTTTTTTTTTTTTTTCTTCTTCAGAAAATGTTTAACTCTACGGTGCGAAATTTCATTGAACAAATTAAAACACCTTACTCTCCATGTAGTAGAATAATTAAAATACATCGATTAATATGTTATCAATTAGAGCTTTAATTTATACTGTTATGAAAATTTAAATTCGAAATATTAATTATGTAATAATATGATAAAAAAATTAAAATTTTTAATTAATTATGTAAAATTGAAAAGAAAAATTGTGTCAAAAATAATGAAACTGTAAAAATTTTTACAAATTCTTACCTGCAAATTATAGTCTCAAGGTAGATAATTTACTTTAATTTTAAGTAAAAGCCTGAATTTCAACCCCAAACCCAAATACTATCTCGAAAGAAAAAATTCAAATCGACACCATAAATTTTCCTTTCTATCTGTTTTATGCATTATTGAATGGAGTTTGCTAAAATGCTCAGTAAACTAAAATATTCAAAACAATTTCTATAGCTTAGGTTATGAGATAGTGTAGTTAATCGTTTTATGGGCACTTAATAAGATGTTTTGGGGGTATTTACTCATTGTTTTCCAAGAATATTAGTGTTATTTTCTTTTTTAGCAAAATCTCGTCAAAATTTTTTTTTTATTTATTTAAAAAATTTTTTAAATTTAAAATATCAAAGAAAGGATGCTCTTTGACATAAAGGAAATACAAATACGAATTTTTCTTTGATTTTTTAAAAGCACTCCAAACCATTACACTACCTTACACGAAATATTTGCGACTTCTTTCCTATTGAAAGCAATTTATAAAACCAGAAATAATTGAAATATGAAAATCTCTAAATGCGCTTAATGACACCCACTGAGGTAGGGGGGAGGGAAGTCGAGTATTTGATAAGAAGATAGAAAAAACAAATTTGCATGCATTAAATCATTGAAACCTATGAAGAATAAGACATCGATAAATGCAAAACTAAAACTTTCTAATCGTGCTTAGTTGCTTTTATGGCATCAAATTCCAGGTAAATGTATCGTGATTAGCACAATATATAAACGTTAAGAAGCTAGGTAGGTACTTTATTTACGTCGCAACTAGAGCTGCACAATGGGCTATTGGTGACGGCCTGGGAAACATCCCTGAGGATGATCCGAAGACATACCCTCGCAGAGGGGATGGCTGCCCTACTTTGGTAGCCGGACGACCTGCACGTGAAATTGAGCACTTTACGGTAGAAAAGTTCAACGAGGACCGATACCGAGCAACCTAGGTTCCTACGCACGCTGAACAAAGTGGTCACATACTCGCTTACTGATCGTAGCCAGTGATGCTAACAGGATGCAAATCTTAGTGCATCAGAGACATTGAAATCCATTGGAATGTACTTAGAAAAAAATGTGTCACCGTTCTTTAAAACCATAAGAACGAAAAAAAAAGAAATCGTCAAAATGGAAATTTTTTCATATGCTTTTTAAGAAAAATGTATTTATAATATTTTAGTGACAAAAACAAAGTCTCGATCACTCGTATTCGTATAAATTACAGAAAGAGCCTCAATAGTTTTTTAAAAAAATGTGCTAGGAAGGATGTTTAATGGTTTGGGATGCTTTTTGAAATTAAAGAGGCCTTTACAACTCAATCATATCGATCGAATGAATCCCTTTTATTGCCTGGCACTCGTGAAATGAGGGAGGCCAGGAGCTCATCTTATAATGGCTAGATAATAGAATAGTTTCAAGAGTAAATCAAGTGTTTATGAATGTTTCTAGAAACATATTTATGTTTCGAACAAGTTAGTTATGAATTCAAAACTCATCACTCAAGCTGCGTTGGCTCAGGGGATAGAGCGTTCGCCCTACAGTGAGGTGAATCGTGTTCGAATCCCAGTGATGGTTGGTCGATACGAATTCCGCATCCTGCTTTCACCAACCACAGTGCTGACGTGAAATAGCCACAGTGGTAGATGGATCATGAGTCCCCTTGCCGTCAAGCTAACCGTGGGAGGTTCTTGTGGTTTTCCTCTCCGCGTAACGCAAATGCGAGTTAATTCTATTATCAAAATTCCTCTTCGAAGGCAAATTTTTCCCAATACATGATCCAAGAGTTCCCTTGTCTTCTGGATTAGGCTCAAAATTACAATGCTACGTAGTTGAACATAAGCAGTCGTAAACCCAAAAATTGGGTCAGCTGTTCAACGACGGTTATAAAATAAAATAAAATTCAGCACTCACTGAAATTTTCCCCATTTCGTTTACAATTATTTTTCCACTATCTTTTATGAAGGTTAAAAAAATTAATACCTATACTCTAGGATTCTTTTCTAGGTACATTGATTTGACCAGGTTCGAGGACTGCTCATGAGCCAGTTGAAATTCCTTTTAATGAGTGTATTGTTTATAAATTAATTATTAAAAAAAATGAAGAGAGAATTTTTGTGTGTGAAAATAAATAGTTATATAAATCCAAACATTCCGTTTATTTTTAAAAATAAGAACTAATAAAACAAGAGAAGGTTTACATTTTTGTCTGTTTTGTCTTTTGAAAATTTTAAAATATTTTGCAAAAGTATTTTTATTTTATTTGTTTGTTTTGACGAAGGAAGACGTTTAAATAATAGGTAAGCATTTAAAGGGGGAGCGTGACTGCGTGATTTGCTTTCCTTCTTTTTTTTTTCTTTTCTTTTTGATAAGGTAGGGGACGAGGGCTATGCGGATTGCTTGTGAAACGTACTAATATATCAATTTTTTTTAAAAAAATTGTAACATAGCTTTTTAAAAAAGGGTTTTTTTGTTGAAGAAATATGAATTTGAAATATAAGTCGAATTTCGTGAAGGAAAAATTGGCAGAAAAATTTCTTTGTGGAGTTTGAAGCTTCGATAAGATGTACTAGAAATTAAATATTGTTTTAAGCAAAGCTACATATTTCATTTGAATTTAATCGGAAAATTCATAAAATTATATTACTATAATAAAAGTTTACATTATATTAAAGCAAAAAAACACGGTTGCGTCAATTTTACGTAAGCATGGGAGAGTTTTGTGAAATGCTTACATTTGCTGATAAGGAGTAGGGGAAGTATGAAATGCGATTAACGTGCTTACGTATGATTTTAATGGCCTGAATGAACCGTAAAATCACTGTCGAACATTGGCCAAATTAAAATGATCGAATGCGATAGAATTCCAAGCAATGTACTGTTACTGGCTGTATTCCCGGGGATTTGTGTTTGTACCTAAGTATCCTTTGTTATAGGTCGGTCCGATCCCTTTGACCAATCAGCACTGATAAAATCGCAAATAAATAATGCATGTTTAGAGTGAGAGGAAAAAAAATCCCCAAAATCCCTCTCTTTTGAAGAGAGTCGCCTCTTGTCTGCGGCACTTCATTCTCTGAACAGTGAGCCATGGCTGGGAAAATCCTGTTGCATTTTCCATACAACCACACTGTAAGATTCCTGATGGTTTTCAAGGAAAATGTTAAACACAAAACTCATGGTGCTTTAAAAACACCGACTTTTGTGAGATATCTCGAAAGGAACCTTTTCTGCAACTTTAACGGGTGAAACATAAAAATAAACAGACTGAAACGAAGTTTCAGCCCATGATAAGTGTGATAACGGCGACTCCCTACATTTCAGGTAAAAGATATTTCTTCTTTTTAAACTACGTTTTTGTTTCATTGCCAAGGTTACGGATGTGATCAACTGCATAATGTTTCTTATTGTTTTGTTTAAAATAGTTTGCTTTTTTTTAAAAAAAAAAAACATTTATATATATATCATGACGTAATGACAAACGATTTTGAATATCAGTCCTAGTAACAGAATTTATTTAATTCAAAAACAGGTACGGTTAAACAATTTTAGTGGTTTGTTATTGAAAAGACAAGGAAAAAATTAATATCAAAATGTAAGAAAAAATTCAATTCGATTTTAAAGCGTATTTTTTTTTTTTTTTTTTTTTTTTTTTTTTTTTTTTTTTTTTTTTTTTTTTTTTTTTTTTTTTTTTTTT
>NC_092209.1:89350321-89361194 GCF_043381705.1 Parasteatoda tepidariorum
GAACTAAAATATATTAGCTGTCATTTTTTTGCTGACAATTTTCGTAAAAAATCTATATGGGTTTAAAATACTTTTCTCGTTAATAAAAACTTAATTTCTTCGTTTCTGTGAAATTTATCATACCAACGCTGCAAATAAAAATTATTTCTCAGGTTTTGCATCCAAGAAAATATTTATTCAAATACAAAAATAATCGTGTATGTTGCTCTTTTTTATTTCAATTTTTTGTATTTTACGAATATAATTTAGCATGTGTGTATCAGAAATTTTCTCGAAGAAATTCTCCGATTTAACTTTTTGAAATCACTCATTTTGGACGAAAATATTTACACACACATTTGTAAATTTAATATGTAAATATCTATTCTCTGGTGGTTGCAGCAGACAAACCTCAATTTTGTCATTGAACACTTTGTGTGCTACTATGTAAGTTTCAATACCAACCTTTTTAAAGTCTTATATCTTAACAATTAGATATCTGTTGCACATTAATTGTTTAATACATGGGTGCAGTTTAATACAGTTATTGTAGCCCGAATTTTTTAATATGCAATTAAATCTTTTTAAAAATCTACTTCTTATTTTAATTTGTAATTCAATACTTTTGTTTTGTACAACTTGGCAAAAATCTGACAGTAATATTTATGTTCCTACAAACATAAAAGAGTCCTACATAAAATTTTGTTAAAATTGCGGCCCGCCATTTGATTCGTGTTTTTAATTGTGGCCCCTGGCTTCATGTAAGTTGGAAACCCCTGTTCTAGATAATACATATTTTTTTAACTTATTTATTGCATTTTTTTACTTAACCCTTTAATGGGCATTTATTTCTAGTAAAGGTAAATTAAAGTATTTTTGGAATTGAAATTGTTTTAAGAATAGTAATTGATATAAGAAAAAAAAACTCATTTAGTTTATAAAAATGCTATTTTTTTGGTGGTAAATATATTTAACACGACCTATTAGGAATTTATTGAATTTTATTTTTCCTTATTTATAAAATAAATTTTATAAATGCTACAAACTTCAAAAGGAATTATAACTTTTATACGTTTTTTTTAAACTAGCAAATGGTTACCAATTTTATTTAAACGCACTTCAAGAAAGCTGAAGTTTGGAAACCTAAATTTAAAGTGGGGAAAAAAGTGATGGTAAGTATACTTCCCACGGCCTTCGAAAGGATTAAAGAAATTAATATTTTACAATAATATTTACAGAAATTATCGTGAAAACATTTTATGATTAAAAAACATATGGTATTTTTATTTTTTATTGCTTTCTTAATTTTTTTAAGAATATTCATGGTTGTAACGTATTTGGGACTTAAATATGCTATACGTGGTTATACATATTTTTAATACATTTTTAAATATTTTCATTTGAAGAATCGGACCGCAAACTAAATTTACATGCATTAACATCGATTTCAACTACGTGTAATGATGCATGAAAAATATTCACGAATCAAAAAAGTTCACGAATTTAACATCACAAAATTAAACCTGCATTTAATTTTAAAAGAAGAAAAAAAAATTTAACTGCACGTGACTTCAATTTCTCAAATATATATTTTTATGTGTTTTAATAATAGTTTAAAATGTAAAAACATCTAGACAAGCAGAACTTAAGAAGCTGTACGTAGGCGTTTATTTGCCTATACCTGCCTATATTTCATAATTGATGAAATTAACGCTAGGTTGCCTAAAGGAAGTCATTTTCACTGCTTTTTCATTTGCAAAAAATGTACAAATAATAATGCATAAATTAATATTTTCTTTCCAAGTGAATTAAATTTTTTTATTGTTAATATTTACTAATAACTTGTTATATAACTGTAAATAATATAAAAAGTATTAAAAATTAATGAAACAAATTTCTTCACACATTAGTTATTGTTTCACAATGCAGTCATATTGACTGCTTTTGGGCAATATAGGTATACACTAAGTTTCAGTCTTTCTAGTGTTAAAGTTGTTTTTTGAAATTCTAAAAAAGGGGGTAAAAGATTTCCTGAAAATCAATTCAAAACTTTAATTTTATATTCTTTGTAAACTATCTTAATGAACTATTCATAAAAACGGATAAATAAACCATTTAAACATTAAAAAAGAATTATTTTATTTCATGATTTTGATAGTCATAATTCAATTCCTACTATTAGTTCACACTCTGCCTATTATCTTGTTCAAATTTACAATCGTTAATTAAATACTTTTTTATTCATCTCCACTCAAGTTCAAATACAATTTTTTTAAACTTGTAGTGGATGACACTTGATGTTAATACAGTTTTTTCAAATATTAATTCATTCATTAAGAAAGGAATGAGCGAAAAATGAAATGGAATTTTCTGATGGGTTAAGCGTTAGTCATCTATATCAGTGGTTCTTAACCTTTTTAAGCCGCGACCCAAATTTAAGACATATGTTCATGTCGCGACCCAAAAAAAAGTCACAATTAGGCTGAGTAAGCCACAATGATTTCTTCTAGGAGGTGTTGGTATTACTTATTATTTGGTGTATTACTAACTTTTTTGGTTCGACTCAGCGCGACCCAAGAAATATGCTTCGCGACCCAATTTTGGGTCGCGACCCATAGGTTCAGAGCCGCTGATCTATATTATATAAAACGCTAATACGTATGTATCAATATAAAACCGATGATATTTCTTTTCTCGCGTTAGCAACAGTTTTCATTTTTAATTGATAGGATTCGGCGCGCAAGAGCACATAGTGAGCATCATATGGCTAATCTATATTATATAAAACGCTAATACGTTTTAATTGATAGGCTTCGGCGCGCAAGAACACGTAGTGAGCATATCATGTGTCTAATCGGGTGAAATCTCACTGAATTATCAAAAAAATTCTCACAAAATTATCTTCATCGAAGCCGATGCTTTACATCCGGCGTTCAGTACTATTTCATATTGTTTTACAACACATGGTTTTAGCCCTCTGGTGGGAAAGACTTTAAAACAAAACTTACAACAGTTACTTTTCTCAACAACTGAAATTTAGAATAGTGTGATTAAGAAAAATATGTGAACTGTTTGCAATTTCAAATTAATATTGAAATGCACAGGTTTAGAATTTTCTACAGTGAAAAGTTTTCGGAACTTCAGTGTTCAAAAAAGTATACAAAAGCTAGCTGTTAAGAACGTATCCAATGAGCGAGCAAAGCGAGCACCGGATTGCGAAACAATCCGAAATGAACTGCGAAAGCAGTTCCGGGGTTTGGCGAGCACGAGCGCGCAGGGGGCGAAGCCTCCTAGTTGCTTTAAATTTTAGTATAAGCAATTCAGTTTTTCACATATTTTAACGATAACATCAGTTATAATTTGTAACTTATAGTTCTATTTGAACAAAAAAAAAATAGTTTATTGCGCTCATTTAAGTATTTAATTATTTTATATTCGCTGTGTCAGATAAATTCAATAAAGAACATGACGTGGTTAGCACGTGTGGTCCACGTCACCATATTTATACTTTTATCGTTGTCTGATACCACGCACCTTTTTTTTAAAAAAGATTCCTATTATTAGAGTTCACGCTCTCCCTATATATCTTGTTCAAATTTTCAATCATTAATAAAATACTTTTTATTCACCCACTCAAGTGTTCAAATACATTTTTTTTAAAACTTGTAGTGTATGACACTTGATGTCAATACACTTTTTTCAAATATTAATTCATTAATAAAATTTTATTAATTAAATTTGAATTATTAATTTTATTTTTATATGAGAGAAAAAATTTTAATTATTTAATAAAAAGTAACTAAAATAAAAATTTTCTATGTTGTCCTAAGTAGGAATTGAAAATTCTTACTTAGGTCAACAACTTAGGTCAATTCCTTTAAAAAAGTTTTTCTATGTTACTTGTATTATTAATTTTGATCTAATTATAGTGTCAAAAACATCACCCGAATTCATTCACACTTTTGCCAATATTTCTAAATTTATTCAAACCCATAAATATCTCGATTCTTTTAAACATGGATTTATCTCCCTTTCTAAAATAACAACCCAAATGTGTTCAGTTTTTGAAAAGGATATTTAAATTTTTAAAAAATGGTCATTTTAGCCACATTTTTCTTCTTCTTTATTTAGAGAAAAAAAGAAGAAATAAATTAGGAATTATTATTTATTATTATTTATGTTAGTCCTTATTATGATATTCCTAAAGTTTTAACGATTGTAAAGAATGCAGTGCATTCACGGCGGTCAGTGTGCGGGTGGGTGACCACTTGGATCAGTCTGCGCAGGGACCGAGGGTGTGCGGTATTGGTCCTCGTTAAACTGTGCTACCGTAAAGTGCTCGACTTCGCGCGCAGGTCGTCGGGCTACCGAAGCGGGGGTGTCATCCCCTCCGCAGAGGATCAAAATTGTGATGGCATGTCTTCGGATCATCCTCCGGGATGTTTCCCAGACCGTCGCCAATAGCCCATTGTGCAGCTCTAGTGCGACGTAAATTAAGAACAACAACAACAGTGCATTCACGAGGATTCTTTTCATACATTCAACTTTCATTTAGTTATTTAAAAAATGCATTTTATTCATAAGGAAGTTTTTCTCCATTTTCTTGATTAGCATATAATGCACGGACAAAATTAAACCTAACAGTAGCTAATTCACTACAAAGTTGTTATTCGCTAACATGCGATATTTCATTTGCAAAATAAAGTCAGTGGTCTCCAACACTTGATCCATCGAACCAGTACCGGGCCGTCCAAGGAACATGAAACTATTTTCATTTATTTATTCTATATTTTATTTTATAACCGTCAATGAACAGCCGGAATTCGGGTTTCGACTACTAATGTTCAACTTCGTAGCCTTGTACTTTTGAACCCAATCCAGAACATCCTGGATCTAGAATTGGGAGAAATTTGCCTTCATGGAGGACTTTTTAATGGAACTAACCCGCATTTGCGTTGCATGGAGAAGAAGAAAACGAAAACTTTCCTTAGTTAGCCTGACGGCTAGAGGACTTGTGATCCGACAACCACTGAGGATATTTTTACGTCAGCACTGTTTTCTCTGCGAGCCAGGTGCAGAATTCGTATCGACCAGCCATTGCTGGAACTCGAACCCGGTTCGCATCATTGAAAGGCGAATGCTCTATCACCTGCGCCGCCACGACTCTCATTTATTTATTGTGATATATTTTTGTGTGAATTGCTATGGACTGTCCTCTGAGGTTAACTGTTACCTAAAACCGCAACCAGTACAGAGCATGAAACAGTATTTTGATTTAAAGAAATGCTTAAATACAATTGAATTAGAAATATTAAATCAAAACCATCTAAAATATGAACAATCAACGTCAGCCTCTTCCCCTCAGCGGAGCAGCTGAAAAATTATCATAGTGCATAGGTAAAAGTGCATAGAAAGATGATTTTTCCGAATATTTTTTCATTTAAAAAACTTGCGAAAATCACTCCTAGATAGCCGTGATGGCTCAGGGGATAGAGCGTTCGCTATCCAATGAGGAGAACCGAGCTCGAATCTCGGCAATGGCTGGTCGACACGAATTCCGCATCCAGCTTGCACCGACCACAGTGTTGACGTAAAATATCCTCAATGGCACACAGATCATGGGTTAGAGTCCCCTTGCCGTCATTCTAATCGTGGGAGGTTTTCGTGACTTTTCTCTCCATTTGACGCCAATGCTGCTTAGTTCCATCATAAAGTCCTCCACGAAGGCAAATGACTCCCTATACTTGATCTAGGAGTTCCCTTGTCTTCTGGATAGGGTATATAGAGTGTTTATAGAGAAAATATTGAGAAAACATGGAAAATAATAAAGATTGATGAAAAACGCAGAGAAAAATAAAATATTTTAAAAAAATATTTAAAAAAAAATATTTTTAAAAAAATATTAAAAAGCTGGAGAACAAAATAAAGAAAAAATATAATCTCTTCATCAGCTTGCACTACTATATCTACAAAAAGGAGTGATTGATCAATATAGCCAAAGCAAAATACACTGAAGAGCCAAAAAAAACTGGTATACCTGCATTATATCGTGTAGGGCCCCCGCGAGCACGCAGAAGTGCCGCAACACGACGTGGCATGGATTCGATCAATGTGTGAAGTAGTGGTGGAGATAATTGACACCATGAATCTTGCAGGGCTGTCCATAAACCAGTGGGAGTATGAGGGGGTGGGGATATCTTCTGAACATCACGTTGCAAGGCATCCCAAATATGTTCAATAATGTTCATGTCTGGAGATTTTGGTGGATTTCCGATTCTCACGGTATACTCGTGAAATGGTAGTACGTGAAAATCCAAATTTCATTGCTATCTCGGAGATGCTATGTCCCATCTCCCTTGCGCCGACTATACCACGTTCAAACTCACTTAAATCTATATAATCTGGCACTGTAGCAGCAGTAACCGATCTAAGAACTGTTCTAGACACTCGTTGTCTTATATACGCGTTGCCGATCGCAGGGCTGTACTTGGATTGGCTCCATACCCCTTTATTTGCATACTCATGCCTGTACCAGTTTTTCTGGCTCTTCAGTACAATAGTGTATATATTAATAAAACATATACATAACGTAACAAAACATGTATAACAAAGTATATTAATACAAAATATATTAATACACTATTATGAAAAAAATTATACTCTTAATATTATTTTTTTTTAAATATTTAATGAAGATTTATTTATTTTTAATTTTCAAGATCATACAATTTTTTTGAATAATATTTACCCAGAAGAATTGATCTTACTTAGTAATCATGATGATAACATTAATTTTTCGGATTTGGGTACTAAAAAAGAAGAAAATTTCTGCTTTGTTGATTCATGCGATAAAAGAAATTAATTTAATTTCTGTATATATAAAGTAATTACTTGGAATTCTAATGTTTCGAAAAACATTTATTTAAATACTATTTTTAATCAAACAAATAAAATTAAAAGAATAATAATAACAGACAAACTCTTTCAAAATTTTATTAAAAAAAAAAATTTAAAAAATGGATACCCAACTAATAAAATTAAGATTTGTATAAAATCATTGAGTTAATTGTATGTTAATATTATTTAATTTACTAAAAACTTCTTTGTTAGTCTATATTTTTACCATGTCCAATTCGGGCAAATCCATGGCTAAAAATCTGTGCAAAAGAGGCAAATCATGTTTCACTCTTTCTTTTTCTTTTTTTTAAATAAATGTTAGTTTTCCAAAATCATTAAAATTGTATAACTAAATATCAACCTTACTAATTATGATTAATAATTATAATACTGACGATTGGTGGGGAAGAGGCTAATTTAGGTTTTAGTTATATATTTTAAGTTCTTGTTTTATATCTGTAATGACGTGAAGTATTTAAATGCCTTCAGTAGTTCGGTTCTTCATAACTGACGTAGTGAAGCGGAGGGGGCCCCAAGAGAAATTTTTGCCCCGGGCCCCAATTAGGCTAAGTCGGGCCCTGGAGCCACGCCTGAGGAAATCAGTATGCCTCCAGTGGATTACTTCGCACGTTGGGGTGTACAGTAATGAGATTGCAGATACTCTTGTTATAAATTATTGTGATCTTCCGAACTCTGTTGGGCTAACTCCTTCAAAAGAAAAAAAGAAAGAAAAAAAAAAAAAAAAAAAAGAAGTTTTAGATGAAGTGTGTAGAAGTAGAAGAAAGCTGATTCAAATGAATGCGATTACAGTCTTTCTTCAACAGTTTCAGCTACTTCAATAAGAACTTCGTAACGTTCTAACACAGTGGGAAAACTTATATAGTTTGTCTAAAGTAAGAATTCCCATAGCCACTCGTCTGGACCCGTGGCGGTGACTATGGTAACGAGGCATAACTATTTCAAGCTGTTTATGACAGGTTTCGGTTCGGATGGGCGAGAGAAAGGGAATCTTTTTCTTCTGTCTATGTGTTAGCTCTATAGAGTGAAAAGAAGCTACCCTCCCTGAAATGCTATATTTTTGCTTCCATATCAGCACACATCCTCAATCATTGTGGAAGGGGGTGTTCTCACCACAGACAAACTATAGTTGTCCAGTGCCACCTGAGAATGGAGTAAGCAAGCCACAGTCACCAGTTTGTCTTCCCCAATGGAAAAGTGATAAGGGAGCAGGAATTTTTTCAGGTGCAACAACAGTGCGAGTAGTAAGACTATGTCTCGCGCGGTCTCCTAATAAAATTTCTGCAGAGAAATATTTGAGTCATTCACATTATGTTGCGTTGCCGTTGTTTTTGTGCATGTTTCAATAATTGAAACAACCACCGGTGAAGACTTAGCGACGGCTGTGACATGTAAAGGAAAAACGTATCTCACAGTAAGACAAATTGAATGTTGAAAAGTAGCTTAAATATTGTTGTCTATTTTGGAAATAAATCCTTTCTGATAATAAAACAGCCCATAAAATGAAACAGTATTTTGTTTCTTTTAATGAGCTGTAAGAAATTCTTTTTTGGTATTCGGATTTTAAAATTTTTTGCAAATGCAAACTAAAATTTTCTGGAAATGACGTAATTGAGAGTAAAAATAGATTTCTGCTTTTTTATCGTGACTTTACTGTGAATTTTTTTAGGTAAATGCTTAGTGTAAGTTTAGTTTGTTTTTCTATTGTCAGACACTTATCATTAGTTACACTACTTACACATGGATGTTTAATGATTTAGGTTTAAAAATTTTTTTTTTAGGATTCTTTGTTTCATTTGTGCTTTTAAATGCAACATTGTGTAAAGGAAACACTCTGATAGGCATCAATACGACTTCAGCGACATCTATTGAGCAGGGAGAGAAGAAAATTAACATGAGCAGCCTGCCATTCTCCAACCACTTGTCCTGCCACTCTACCGTAACTAACAGGAGAAGGCATCAAATAATGGAAAATCAGAAGAATCGGTATGCTTCAGAGTTCTACAAGTACATCACATCCTATGCTAATCGTTACAAGGGTGATACACAGCATGTTTTAAATGAAGTAAGTAGTCACGTGACTTTTTTTTAAACTGTTTGACACTGTCAATTCAATTTTCAGAAGTCCCGCAGTGGACTGATCGTAAAGACACGGTTCTTAAACTTTTTTATTATTGTTATTATTCTTAAGTTAAAAGTTAGAAATTGTTTCGGAAAAAAAGATTTGGCACTTTGTTTTGTGTTCAAATCCATAATATAATCGTCCCGCAGTGATCGTGAAGGCACGGTTCTCAGTAGAACACTGAAATCAAGCATCACTTGCTGCGGTCTGTAAGCGGGTGGGTGACCACTTTGATCAGCCTGAGTAAGGACCGAGGGTGTGCTGTATCGGTCATCGTTAAACTGTTCTATCGTAAAATTCTTGACTTCGCTCGTAGGTCGTCGAACTACTCAACCAGGGGAGCCATCCCCTCTGCAGAACATCAAAATTGCGATGGCATGTCTTCGGATCATAATCAGGGATGTTTCCCGGACCGTCACCAATACCCCATTGCGCAGCTAATAGAGACACGTAAGTAAAATACCTACCAATCTTCAGAAGTTAATAAACTATGCTTGCTATAACGGTTTAAATTGACTGTTTTTTTAAAGCTTAATATTGCGTTACAGTTTGTTTTACTTGAGTCTAGTTCATATACTCCATCCGCCGTAAGAAAACGTTTGACTCTCGAAGTATTATCTTCGACTCGGGTGTATCATTGCGTTGACGACTGGTCAATAGTGTGAAGTTTTTTTTTTAATATATCTAAATTTCCTTAAATGATTTTTTACAAAACCTTATTTTAGCAACAGAAAAAAAAAGCTCATACAATAACTTTACCTTGACTTGATCGGTGGATTGATTATTCTATAATTTAGATCGGATGACACCAGTCATTACACAGACTCCGCACCACGCTTCTCAACTGCCCTGCAGTATCTGTACTTTTCCGATTCTGAGTGGACTCCGTCCCATTAAGGATCACTGTTTTTTCTCTCCCCTGATTTGTTGTTGATCGGGATAGCTAAATAGAAGAAGAAATTGAATATAGAGTTTCAAACATTAAATCTCTCTATAAGCAGTCCAAGGAGATCACTTTCCTACTTCATCTCATATTAAAGCAAGATAAAATAAAAAGGAGTATTCTTCATCCCTAATCGAAATATTTTTTAATGATTTTCCATTGATTGACCAACATAATCTTGATGGCAGCCATTAATAATTCCACCATGAACCATTTCATTTTTGATGGATCCATTTTATTTTGAACCAACATACTCATGTTGGATCAAAATATTTCACGTCAGCACTGTGGTTGGTGCAATCCGGTGACCAGCCATCGCTTACAATAGAACTCGGTTCACCTCATTGGAAGTCGAAAGCTCTATCCCCGAGCCATTATTCAGCTCTACTATGACGCATGGAATAACGTATTACTTCTACCCTTTCGCACTTGTGAGGCGGCAAGTTTTTGGTCTCCACCATCTTCATTTGGTTTAACATTTACTTATGTCAAAATGTTTCCTTTTTAGTACGCCATTACGGATTGTACATCATTGGGACTCGAGATTCTACCCGGAACTCCGAATTTAGAAGAACTGTTGGTAAGTTTCACGCCTCTTTCAGAAGAAACTTTTTTTTCTTCTTCTATACATCTATACATCTATACATAATAATAAAAGCGGCTGTGTGTGTGTGTGCGTGTCTGTAATCACAATATATCGCCCCAGAAGCCTCGCCCAGGCTCGAAACTCGACACATAATTGTGTTTTGACATAATGAAGAAGTATTTTTTTTCTTTTTCAAAAATTTGGATTAGTTTTTTAGTTATCAGTCATTTTGTAAGAAAATCTATGCTTTTTCGTCTTCAAAGAGCCATATTCAAAAAACTATTAAAAAATGCATATCTCTTATACTCCTGAACACAGTTGTAAAGCG
>NC_092209.1:89363420-89440222 GCF_043381705.1 Parasteatoda tepidariorum
TTTATATTGTTATAACGTTATATTGTTGAAACAAATTTGATGAGTTCACATACTTAATTTAATATTTTCGCTTACCAAACGGAAGGATAGATTAACAACTTTTTTGTTGTTGCCTGCATCTCATTGTGCATGTAGCTGATCGTTAAGTTCTAAATCATTTAACAGATCTCTTTAACTGTAATTTATAACAGTATATTAATGTTATTTGCTCAAAAATAATAATTGTTAGACCACCTTTCTAAATAACTTTATCTTAAAATGTAAGGCAGATTTACATTATAATACTAATAAGAAAACAGCAATTCTCTTAGTTTTAAACTCTTGAATTAAAAGCGTAATAATAGCAGTACAGGAAAATAACTTTAAGTTAGGGATTCAAAAATATTTAAAGAAAAGCATGACTTTTATTAATTTTATGCTGACTACAACCAAAACAATAAGGAGACGAACGAGGAAAAACTGGATCACACCACGTGATTTTCTGGCCAATAAAAATGCACTGACAACAATGGAAAACTGCGACACCAACATTAGAATTTTATATATAGTAAGAAATACTACTGCTTAGTAAATATAATAGCCGTCTCAAGTTAAAGCGATTCCCTCTCCATTGCATTAGTTCTGTCAAATTTTGCTTTTCTCCAAACGCTAGTGTATTCCAACTACTTACTGAAATCAGAAACAAGCATCTCATTTCTCCAAAAATTATTAAAAAAGACTCAAAAATTATCCATTCTTTTATAACACAATACATGTAACAAATACATGTTCAGAAACGAGACTGTTTCGAACAGATGAATGTTTTTTGTATACATTTTAAAAAAGTATTTCGAAATACATGTGGGTGATTTTAAAAATTTAGACGTGCACATTTTAATTAGAAATCATTTTCAAACTGCTTCCTTTTCTTCAAATATTACGAAAATTTTTTAAAGAGTCTATTCGTATTTAATACAATATATGCCTCTTAAACCGGCTTGATTTGTAAGAAGAACAAATTCTTTTAAAAATATGTTTTTTTAATATTCTGGTATTTTCAGAAAATTTGATGCACACATTTTAATATGGAATACACTTTAAATTGATCCCTCTTCTCCAAAAATTATTACAAAAAATTCTCAAATTGTCACTTCTTTCATAACTCAAAATATGCTCAGAATCAAGCTTGCTTTAAACCGAAGAATGTTTTTTTAAAAATTTACTAGAAACATTTCTAAATACATAGGGGAGTTTTCAGAAATTTTGACACGCGCACTATAATATGAATGCGATTTCAAATTGGTCCCTTTACTCAAAAAATTCGAAAAAATTCTCAAAGTGTCCATTCGTATTTAAGACAATATATGCTCTGAAACAGGCCTGATTTGGAGAGAAGAATAAATTTTTAAAATATTGAAATAAATAAATTTCTAAGTAAAGATGGGCATTTTCAGAAAATTTGATGCACACATTTTAATATAGAATAAGCTTTAAATTTATCCCTCTTCTCCAAAAATTATTACAAAAAATTCTCAAATTGTCACTTCTTTCATAACTCAAAATATGCAAGTCAAAATATGAAAATCAAGCTTGCTTTAGACCGAAGAATGCTTTTTTAAAAATTTACTAGAAACATTTCTAAATATATAGGGGTGTTTTCAGAAATTTTGACACGCGCACTATAATATGAATGAGATTTCAAATTGGTCCCTTTTTACCAAAAATTCGGAAAAATTCTCAAAGTGTCCATTCCTATTTAAGACAATATATGCTCTGAAACAGGCCTGATTTAGAGAGAAGAATAAATTTTCAAAATATTAATAGAAATACATTTCCAAATAAAGATGGGCATTTTCAGAAAATTTGTAGCGCGCACTTTAATATAGAATCAGCTTTAAATTGATCCTTCTGCTCCAAAAATTATTACAAAAAATTCTCAAATTGTCACTTTTTTCATAACTCAAAATATGCAAGTCAAAATATGAAAATCAAGCTTGCTTTAGACCAAAGAATGCTTTTTTAAAAATTTACTAGAAACATTTTTAAATATATAGGGGTGTTTTCAGAAATTTTGACACACGCACTATAATATGAATGAGATTTCAAATTGGTCCCTTTTTACCAAAAATTCGGAAAAATTCTCAAAGTATCCATTCCTATTTAAGACAATATATGCTCTGAAACAGGCCTGATTTGGAGTGAAGAATAAATTATCAAAATTTTTAAAAATATATATTTCCAAATAAAGGTTGGCATTTTCAAAAAATTTGATACACATATTTTAGCTTTAAATTTATCCCTCTTCTCCAAAAATTATAAAATAAAATTTCGTGTTTGATTAAGTAATTTTTTTTTTTTTTGATGAGTAAAAATGCTGTTCAAGGAGAATAATAGGGTATGGAGATTCTGCAGCAGAAAAATCAACTATTATTGATTTGTACGCTGAGTTTAAACGCTATCACAGAGACATTTTCGATGATAAACGCTCTTGTTGGCTAAAATCAGCAATTACTCCTGAAAACATTATAGATATTCTAAAAATGTTTTGAAAGATTGGAAAGTGAAGTTGTGTGGGATAGTAGACACCTTAAAACTATGAAAAAATAGTGTGTATGCAATTTTACATGAAAATTTGACCATGCGCAAGCTGCTTTTGGAATGGGTTGCGCTTTGACTTATACCGGATGAAAAATACAACGTATTTAGGATGCTATTTAGAACTGCTTTTTAGAAGTAATTTGAACCGAAGAATAAATTTTCGTTTTTTTTTTTTTTAAATATTTCCATACATTGTTGGGTATATTCAGAAAATTTGTGGCACGCATTTTAATAGGAATTCAGCTACAAATTGGTCATTCTTCTAAATATGATATAAAAAAAATTCTCAAATTGTCCATTTTTTTATAACATCATATCATTTTTTTTAAATTTTATAACAATCGTTGAACAGCCGACCCAATATTTGGTTTTCGACTAGTTATGTTCAACTCAGTAGTCCTGTAATTTTGATGTAAACAATGCTGAATTAAAATATCCTCTGTGGTCATGGTCATGGATCATGGCAGGTTAACAGTGGGAGATTTTCATGGCTTTCATCTCCATGCAACGCAAATGCAGGGTAGTACCATCAAAAAGTTCTCTACGAAGGCAAATTCCTCACAATGCTTGATCCAGGAGCCCCCCCCCCCGTGTTCTGGATTGGGTTCAAAAGTACAAGGCTACGAAGTTGAACATTAGTAGTCGAAACCCGAATTCATTGACGGTTATAAAATATAAAATAAAATAATGATTTAAGAATTCACATGGCTTCCAAATGACACTGAGCCCCGGCATTTGTGAACTGTATCTGTATATGGGCTCTCTCAATGATTAAATACTATGCGATTTCCCGGTTACAGATTGAAGCAAACAATGGTGGGTCGAACATCCGGGTTGCCAGGCTCGACTAAAAATGCAAAAAGTAGTGACAAAAAGAATTCAAAATTTTATTAAAAAAGATTAAAATTAGCAACTTTTTCTAGCACGATTTTTTTGTTTGTTTACTATTAAAAGAGAATTAGATGATTGCTTTAATTATGAATAATTTAAAATCTATGTCCTGGTGACAGTTACGATTGACTATTTGAACTAAACTCAGTGGCGCGACAGCCCATAGAGGGCCAAGGCCTGCTGTGCCCATCTCACTTTTCTTGACCTTGGGTTCTGTGGTGCAGGAGCAGATGTTTCGGTTAGGTGGTCAGCCAAACGTGAAACTCCCAGTGTTTAGTTCCCAAGCATGCTTGGTACTCATTTATCGACCCACTGAAGGGATTAAAGGCTGAGTCAACCTTTCCTGGCCCGACGATCGAACCCAGGACCTCTGGCACGGGAGTTCGAAGCGACCACATTGACTAATTAAAGAGATAATAAATAAATAAAAATAAATGGAGTTTCTACCATTTTTTATATTTATAGTCACTAATGGCATCCCTTTCGAGCATGCTTTATAAATTTTGTATATTGTTTTACGTGTTTGTTCTCTATGAAGTTGTGAAACGCCATCACTAGATGACGCTTCATAGCTTCAAGAACACCACATAGCTACAGTAACCTATTTTTTTTACTATGTGTATCATATCAGGTTTTATTTTCTTTAAGGAATTAGATGTGGAGGCAGCTGTTAACCAGATCTACTACTCTCTCCAGGTTCATTCTGCTTATATATATCTGATTCATCATCAATATAAAGAGGACAGTCCGAGGTGCCCCGGAACTCTTCCTCGAGAGAAACAATTGGCGGCACAATCACTCATCTTGGCGAACAAACAGAAGTCATTAGTGTGCACCATTGAAACTTCAATGTCGCTTCTAGGTTACAATCGAAATGCAACCTATTCCATTCTAGAACTTGAGGTAACGGATCTAAGTCAGTGTTCCCATATGGCGATCAGGGATTGTCAAGTTCTCCGTAGCATCATACATTTGTTAAACACCATGGCAAGATACTCTCAAACACAAACATTGTAGCTTGTTTCTGCGGAAACAGGATTCGTCTTTTATATATGTGAATAACTCATTTTGTATCATCGTTGTTGTTGAAATCGCATCCATTTTGTATGTACGTTGAAATAAATAAAAATTATCTAGTCAATACACGAAGTATGCGTGTAATTTATTTTATGCAAAAGCTTTGATTCCTAGAGGGTTCCGCGATAGCCCAGCAGTTAATTGTTTCCTGGACTTTAGTCTAATGATCTAATTAAGCTAATTAGTGGGTTCCCAACATCGGATAAATATCAAATTAAAAATATTAGTCAATAATCAATTATTAAAATAAAAATTTCTAAACTGAAATAAAAATTTCTAAACTAAAATAAAAGACCTGCAATGGAAAAGCTTGTTGAAACAAAACAATAATGATACTTTAAAAAAAAAAAATTCTTGAAAATGCAAAACATTGTTTTTAAAAAAAGCAGCTTTTCGTTGCCTTGAGAAAAAGGAATATTCACTCAAAATTTTGTAAACGGTGCACAATGTGGCATAATATGATTCCCTCGACAAGCCACAGAAATTACACTTTGAAAGATTGTTATAAGTATGACATCCAGGCCCCATATCTTCCCTTAATATTAACTTATAATTTTCGAAATCGTTCAGATATTATACTGCTATATCAAAGGAAATAATTATAGCAAATTAAAAGGGACCACAAAATGACACAACAGGGTTACATAAGCAGACCGTAGAAATTGCTTTAACAGTCAAACGATTTAATAGTGTGTAAGCTACAAATTGTTTGATCCGGGGTTTGCATGTTCGAAACCCGGCTGCAATTTTTTTCTTGAAAATTATATGCAAAGGAAAAATTTTATTTACTTATTTTACTTATTTATTGTGATGTAAATAAAATATCTTTTTACTTAATATTATTATTATTCATTTTCTAAGAGCGTATATTAAGAAAATCGTTAAAATGAAGAAATTGTTGCTCCTATACTGTATATACTGTAGCATACTATACCAAATGAAATAATTATCGATAGGGGGCGCACAATGGGGAATTATATGGTTCTTTCGACAAACCTTGGAAGTTACTTAAAATGCTTGTTATAAGTCTGAAAGGTAGTTAAATGTGTAGCTTTATGTTTGAAGCGTCAATTGCTAGTCCGGAAATTTCGTAGTTTGATCCCCGGCTGTGGTCAATTTTAAAAAATTACTTTAAAAAAGTATATTTTTAAAATTTATTTTACGTTATGGTATCATAAACAAAAATTATTTTACTGTTTTTTTTTAATTTTTTATGTATGTTTATAATAAAAGCTTTTGCAAAATAAAAAAATTTTAAGAGAAAAAAATATTTAAGATTTTTCCTCATGCGTTCATATTAATGTTTTGTATGGAATTAGTTTAAAACGTGCCGGACGCTAATTTACAGCCAGCAGTCATGAATAACTATTAAGAATTCGCAACATTCATAAAAAATGGTATATTTTCCGAAAAAAGAACTTTATTTTACGACAAAGCCGTCGGAAAACATCCGTAAATTTCTTGATTCAGAAATGTTATTTTATTTTATTTCATTTTACTTTATTTTATTTTATTTTATAACCGTCGTTGAACAGACGACCCAATTTTTGGGTTTACGACTTCAAATGTTCATCTCCGTAACCTTGTAATTTTGAAACCAATCCAGAAAACAAGGGAACTCCTTGATCAAGTATTGGGAGAAATTTTGACTTCGTGGAGGACTTTTTGATGGCACTAACCCACATTTGCGTTACATGGAGAGGAAGACCACGAGAAACTCCTACGGTTAGCCTGATGAAAGGGACTCTAACCCGTGATCCGTCTACCACTGAGGATATTTCACGTCAGCACTGTGGTCGGTAGGATGCGGATTCGTATCGATCATGCATTGGTGGAATTCGAACCTGGTTCACCTCATTGGAAGACGAACGCTCAAGCCCCTGAGCCATCACAGAAAACCAAGATGTCTGCTAGATTTTTTATTCTTTCTGAATACTATTTTCTGCAAAGGTGATATTTACAATTAGTAAAGTAGGCGCAGTACATTAAATTTTTAAGAATAGAAGTGCTTTGCTCTTCTATTCATTGTGTAAAATTAAAGTCGTTAAAGTATTGATTGTGAAAAATTAAAGTCGAGAGAAATGGTCTATTTAAATGTTTGAACACAATAAAATAGTCCAATCTTTTAAAACTGTATAGTTCTAAGTAATAAAATCCAATGATATAGTTCGAATAATTTCGAATTTCAAAACCAAAATAAGAAGCTTTTATTTCTCGCTGCACTGCCCTTCCTTATTGTATCATGCTCATTTGCTACGAATTCATGGAGTCGGGAAAAATGAATCATTAAAGTGATTCGAGTAAAAGGAATCTGGACCAAAGCCTTGCTCACCCAAACTAATTTGAAATACAAGCCTCTGTCGAATCGCAAAAATATCATACGTAGCATACCAAAGTTTTTAGATCACTGACTAATGATTCAGATTACTGATGATTCAAATCGTTAATTCGAACTACTTGCTGTTCGATTCTAACATTGTATACGAGCATTTTTTTTTGTTGTCCTTATGAAAAATGCGTTAAGAATTCTATTTTTAGAAAACTTTCTAGACTGAATTAATCATTATTCATTGATCAAGTTATAGGATTCAAAACGATTAGACAGAGCCACAGAATTAAGATGCGAATCATTAAATCAGCAACCAACTCTATGTTCATAGTTATTTTTTTATACGAATAGATTTTACAACGCTGTAGTTTTCATTTTTCAATATGAATATTTTAGAACTTTAGCCCTTAAACGTCAAACATAATTTTAAAAAAATATCTTGAATTTTTTTTAAATTTAATTAACATTATTTTTTTTTAATGACGTACGTTTGGTCAATTAAGAGATCCCCTTTGGTTGTAGCTAGAGTCTAAGTATGCAGTTCCCGAAGAATCTATTTAATTCTTACTCTGTTAGTCAGGCATTTTGATGATTTTTCTAAACTTATTCATTTCTGTGATTTTCGGTGATATGCTTCAAAACTTTTTAAGACTGATTTGCAGTAATTGCATCCCATTCTACTTTATTTATGAATCCAACGTAAGACATGTTTAAACAAGAAGAAGAAAAAAAAACGTAATCGATTTTCCATCTACACCCTTAGGTTGACGTTATCACGTGGAAACGATCATTTCCCTATCTGTGTCAGTTATCTTCAAAGATCAGTATCAAACCTGCTCTAATGGCTCTCTCTCTGCTATAAGGCTTTTATCTTTTAAATCCCTCTCAGCATTAAAGGTAAAAGGGTTGCTGGAATTTTAGTTTTCATCGCCAACAATCGGATGGCAATTGTTGTTGCGCAATGAGGCGCGTTTTGATTACTCGCATTTAATGTCTTGTGCTCAGAGCCAGACTACGGCAGGGGCATACGGGGCAGTTGCCCCGGGGCCCTACCTCAGAGGGTGCCTCAAAATCGACTAGAAAGTTTGTTTTACGTTTTCTCCTTTTAAGAAACAAAATATCACTACAGTATAAAATCCGTCAGTTTTATGTTGGCTTCTTCACTAATCTATCGCATGAACGCAATCTGCATTTTGTAAATTTACGGATCAGGGCGGAATTCAGCTAAATTTTCGAAATTAATGTGGTCAAATTTGGCCAATCAAAAGCCTGTATTTTTGCATATGGCAAAATGCAATATGCTTTCAAAAATACAGGCTTCTGATTGACTTAATTGAGCCATCGCAATTTTGAAAATTCAGCTGAAATCCGCCATAATGTGAGCAAGGATATGAATTTTTCGCTGCTAGATAGTGAACGCTTAATTTTTCGCTGCTACAATGTTAACAATCATGATGGACATAGAATTGTCAGAAAATCAATAAAATGAACAGAACAATATTTCGTCTGATCTTTGGAAGGAAAGAATGAACTTTATAGCTATTTTAGGTTTTAGTCAATTTTCTTGTTATCTATAATTAGATGAAAAATGTATATACCTCCACAATGTTCTGTTCTTCATTACTGATGCAGAGGGGGGAGCCCAAAAAAGTTTTTGCCTCGGGCCCCAAACAGGATAAGTAAGGCCCTGTTTGTGCTTGAAGAGCCAGGGCGGTCTTATTAGCAGGTGGGGTCCCCAGACACACAAAAGTTCTCGATACTTATAATATGCCATAATGTTTAAAAACGAATTAAAAAACTTTACATAAAATAAATCATTTTTAAGATGCGATGCAATAATTCTTACAAATTTAAACACATTATGATTACCCCAAAAACATAAAGCATTTTTAAACTATGCATAATTTAAAAAAAAAATGAGAAGCTTACCAGTTTTAATCCTCAAATAATAAAATAATTTTTTAAACTACGGAAGTTAATTAAAATAATTAAATTAAATAAACATAAAGGTATAACAAATCAAAAAATGAAATTCAAAAGGTATGAATTATTTTGTCAAACTAAACTGTTGTTAAAACATCTTTCAACGCCCAAGTACCTAAACTTTTCAAGAATTTTCGGTAGCCTTTTTAAATTTACTTGGTGATAAACTAATCAAATTATTGGTGTTTGCATGATAATCAATTACTATTTGTAGAAAAAGCGCACATTTTATACAATATTTATTACGAAAAATACATAAGGCAATGTTGTTTATTATTAGCTTTATTTTTAATACAACTGAAAAAAATTAAGATTCTCAAGGCCCCCGTGGGTGCCTGGGGCCCCGGGTGTGCCCATGCGTAAAGACGGTATTGTGAAGAGCCGAGTACTTTAAATGAGTATACCGAGAAGCTAAAGAGTACATTAAGTATCAATTTTCAAAATATTCAATAAGTCACTTAAAAATCTTGTGAACGCAAATGAATATTTTTCTCGTAGAAGTAGTTTTTAATGACAATGCAAGTCGCAATTGTTACCAGATTTCTAAAGGAATATTTTATCAGTGTAGCAAATTAATCTTTTAAATTTTGACACCATCCTGACAAGCTAGAACATTTTATTTAACATTGTGTTGTATGTAAATACAATTAAAAAAATGAGGCAATAAAGGCTTATCACTGATCAAAATTTCAAACATTTTCTAGTAAAAAAAATTATGCACGTAATAAAATTAAAATATTTGAGTGTGCATGTCTGCATGCCCGGGCATATCGTAAACACTCAAAATACGACATGGAGCTAAATGAGTACCTTTGTAAGCTCGATGTTCGTTTTTTTTTTAACTAGATTTTTAATTATGAATTTTTTAGGAGTGTTTCAAGTGCATTTTTTGCTATTTGTTGCCAGGATTGTTTTTTGCATTTTTTGCCAGGGGGGTGCACTTGCACCCCCCTGGCTTTTTTCAAGACAAAGAGATACAAAAAAACAATTTTGCTATAAAGGTTTTTAAATGAACATATTTTTATTGAGCAAACTTGGCAGACATCTAAGCTACATTTTTTTAAATTTCATTTAATAAAATGTAAGTAATATTATATTTTCTATTAGTTATTTAGTTTAACAAAGGTGTATAACACAAACTGACTTCTCAAAACTGTAAAACTTCATCAACACAATAAATACCAATGTTAAGCGTGCACAAACACGTTAGTATACGAAACTACTGTTTGTAGTTATTTGTTTTTCGAAGTCAGTAACTATGCCAGCGCCATCAGTACAGTTTCTCGTGGCAAAATTTGCAAGTACGAGAAAATAGTACTTCTTTTTAAATATCTTGTTAACAATGAAGAAATGTATCTTGAAGAAATTAACAGATGAAAGTATATGTTATAACAAAACAAAATGTGATAACAGAATATTTTTAATTTTTCTGTGGGGGGGGGGTAGTTTGTTAGAGGGTTGCACCCCCTTTTATATTATTCTGCCGGCGCCCTTGGTCGATACAAATTCCGCCGCACCAACCACAGTGCTGACGTGAAATATCTCCTCAATGGTAGGCAGATCATGGGTTAGAGTCCCCTTGCCATCAGTGTCGGCTTACTCAAACAAAAATATCACAAAATTGTGAACATAAATCTATATAAGTTACTCATTTTTTAAAAAACATTCAATACGAAACTTACATATTAATACTTAAAAAAGAAATACATCCATAGTTAAAACTTTCTAACATCAAATCAGTTTATTTATTTTAAGTTTTTCCAAATTTTGTTTTAGAATCGCAGCTCTGTATCAGATTGCACTTTCTGCATGGGGGTCAAATTTTTTTAAAAAAAGGAGAGATCACTGAAATTCGGCAACCCCTGATTGATTCATAGATGATTCCTTATTGTTCATCCATGTCGATAGAAAAGATGTGCTTTTATTTTTTTTCCCTTGATCTCTATTTTATTCGGTAATTTTTTCTTACCTTAAAACGAAAAAAAAAACAGACATTGATTAAAAACAATTGAAGAGATTGAATCGTCATTGCGAAACAAAAATCTACTCTAGATTGCCTTCAGCATCTTATTATTTTCTATTTATTTATTTTTTTATTTTATAACTGTCGTTGAACAGCAGACCCAATTTTTTGGATTTACGACTATTAACGTTTAACTCCGTAGCCTTGTCATTTTGAACCCAGTCCAGAAGACAAAGGAACTCCTGAATCAAGTATTGGGAGAAGGTTGTCTTAGTGGAGGACTTTTTGATGGAACTAATCCGCATTTGCGTTACACGGAGAGGAAAACCACGAGAACCTCCCACGGTTAGCTTGACGGCAAGGGGACTCTAACACATGATCCATCTACCAATGAGGGAATAGGTGCTTGGCTATGGTAGGGGACATGCCTGGGCAATGTGTAAAATGCTTAGTTTCATACTTTAGCCCGGGGTTGGGCACTGGACCAATGACCAAGAGTTCGTGGGTTCGATCCCCGCCTGACGAAGACTCCCCGTGTAGTATGTGGTGACTGATGCACATAAAGTCTGTCGAGTCGCAATGTCTTCCATGTTCCCATAACAAATAAATGTCTCTGGAGGTATTGATCCAGGAGTTTCCTTGTCTTCTGGGTTGGTTCAAAATGACAAGGCTACGGAGTTCAACTTTAGTAGTCGTAAACTCAAGAAATTGGATCGGCTGGTCAACGACGGATTAAATAAAATAAAATAAAATAAATTAAATAAAATAAAATTTCATACTTTGAGTCGTGATGGGGATAGAGCGTTCGCCTTCTAATGAGGTGAACCGGGTTCGAATCCCAGCGGTGGTTGATCAATACGAATTTTGCACTCGGCTCGCTCGAACCACAGTGGTGATGTATAATATCCTCAGTGGTAGACGAATCATGACTTAGATTCTCCTTGCCGTGAGACTAACCGTGGGAGGTTTTCGTGGTCTTCCTCTCCATATGAAGCAAATGCGGGTTAGTTTTATCAAAAAGTTCTCCAGCAAGGCAAATTTCTCCCGATACTTGATCCAGGAGCTCCCTTCCATTGTCTTCTGGATTAGGTTCAAAATTACAAGGCTATGGAGTTGAACCTCAGTAGTCTTAAACCCAAAATTGTGTGGGCTATTCAACGACGGGTATAGAAAAAAAAATAATTTCATACTTTTTAAGTCAATTTATTTGTAAAATGCCTGTTTCTTTGATAGAATACTGTATTTCAAACTTTTCTGTTAATACTTTTTTTCTTCCTTTCAACAGTCCAAGCGTGAAATCGTGAGTGCGTGACTTGTCTTTTGTCGACACTTGTCTATAAATTATTCTTCCAAATAATGACGCCAGATTTATCGCCATTTGTGCATGGGCTTTCTGTCCATTAAACGGGCATAATCAACAAGACAACCAGCTGTTAATGATTGTTATTATTCAATAAATAATGTTCGAAAATTACATTGTTTTGCTTTGATGACATCTTATGCTTCTTCGCGCTGATTGGTAAAAAAGATAAAGAGGACATTTTATTTGTCATCGGGGTTCCGCGTATAAAAGGATATTTGGGGAACCCTGAGAAATTTTATAGGCTCTGGGCGTTTGTAAGAGGATTGTTTCAAGGGAGAGATCGAGCTTTAAGATACAGTCCTTGGCCTAACTATTAGACGCACTATGAGATTTTATGTAAAATCTTAATTATCAGGTTATACTATACAGCTTTATCGTTTTTGCACGACAGAAACCTGCTTGACCTCTTTTGCGCTTGTGTATCAATTCATTAAATTAGACGATATATAATATAAATTCGAAGATTGGATAAATTATACGATATGTTATATAATTATAGAATATTTACTATATCAAGCATAATATTAGTATATTATAATAATTAGACCAAATTATTAGACGCATTGTAGTCTTTTAATAATGACATGTTTTTGCACGAGTTTATATGCAATACTTTTATATTTAAACATACATGTAATGGGTTTTTATTCAGGAGATTTTTCTTGCACTTCCTACTTGTATTTATTTTCAACGTATTGCATTACAGTGTCAGCCAATTGATACACGGACGTAAACGAGTATAAACTGGTTTCAGAAGCGGAAAAACAATAAAGCTGTATAGTATCACTTAATAATTAAGATTTTAAATAGATTCTTATAGTGCGTCTAATAGTTTGGCCAGGGGCTGTAAGTATATTACATTTAGAAAAAAAAAATTAAGCTTTTAAAGTAAAGAACACAGTTGAAATAAATAAAATTGTTCAAGAACCAGAACAAAGAATCTATACCGAATACTATTAGAAACTCCCTCCGGAAAGTGTTGGGCCATAGTAATATTTAAATTTAGTGGAGCCCTAAAGCGAAGGTACTATAGTACTGCTTAGGCTTGATTGGGTATACTATAGCCTACGTCACAGGTTGTGTTATTCCTACTAAATTTAACCCATGAACGGCATTTTCTGCGAGCCTAACTTCAAGCCGCAAATAAACAAACGAAGTGCTTGATCGTTTAAATAGCTGCTCGCCAGATTTTATTGCATTAAAAAGAAAAGTAATTGATATTCGATTTTTGATTCATAATTGATTTATGTGGATAGTGGCATAGAATTTAGCATTGCGTCATGGTAAGTGCTATTCCTACTGAGTGGAAGTAGTTGTGTTTTTTTCATATTATACCCAATTACAAGATACTATAGTTCAAATTGAACTAGACAATATGACACTTGTTGTAAGTTTGCGTCGTATATTTGCAACATGAAGCCAATTTTTCTAAAGATGTCCTTTTTTGTTACTTTGATTTTTTTAAAGTAATTTTTAAATTGGCTATAGTAATATACGCTTAATTTTTAATTGTTTAAAAGAAAAAAAACTTTTTAGTCTTATGATTACTGCATTACACCTGAAATAAAATCATTTTTCTTTTCTTTTTTTAGTTTTGTGTATGATGGCTTTTCGACGTGGAAACGTGGGAAAAATAATTTGTAGCGCTAATATAGCGATGAAGTTTGGTTGTATTATTTAAGCAACAAATTGCAATTTGTATTGGCTTCCTGCACACGGTTCAAATTAAAATTTACCACATGATAGTTGGTTGAAATTTTGAGTGAAAATAAATTCTCCAATAACATGGCGATAAATTTTCTTCCAGTGATCAGGAAACGTCCAAAACTTGAATCGCCTGTAGACACATAGCTCTAGAGAAGATTTTAGCACATTAGTAAATCGGAAAGTGATCGAAATCTTGGTTATAAGATTCTACACACACACACACCCTCACGTATACGAAATCGAGTTAATAAATAACGTAGTGATACTAGTAGTCTTCAAAATTCATGAAAAGATGTGGAGCTTTTTAATGACGGAATTTCTTTTCGCCCTTTTTTTTCTCGAAATTTTTATTTGTCTGAGAGTGATTGTTTGAGAGTTAGATTTCTATTTATAATTTATTTTTTCTCGAATTTTAATCACTTTTTATTTTTGTTTTAAAAAAATATTTATTCATTGTTATAGGGGGAAAAAATTTTTTTATCTCTCTCGAGAACTTCATTTCAAAGGCTCGTGCTTTACTTGATGACAAAACTAACAAAAATAGAATAAATAAAAATAGAAAGATTAATAGATTTTTAAAAATATAAGAGACTCAAAAGAGATAAAAACAGTTTACAATTTGAACATTAATATAAAGTTATTGTAATGTATTGTTAAAAGAAGAAGCGCATTTCTTATTTCTTATTGGGTAGAGATTCCTTAGTTTAAATATTTTGTTTTTCAAGCACAGTTGATTATTTTTCAAATCCAGGTAATCGTTCATTTCGTTACTATTAACAAAATTGACAATGATAAAATTCTCGTACTTAAGGCTACAGTAATTACTTATAATAATTAATTTAGTAATATTAATTATAATATTTATAATAATAACAATTAATTTAGTAATATTAATTATAATATAATAATTATAATAATAATGATCAATTTAGAAATTTTAATTATAATATAATAATTATAATAATAATAATTAATTTAGTAATTTATAATAATCATAATAGTTATAATATAATAATTATAATAGTTATAATAATAATAAATAATTAGTAATATTAATTATAACATAATAATAATAATAATAATAACAATAATAATTATAATAATAAATTAAAATAATTAATTATAATAACTAATTATAATAATTAAGTATTATAATTATAATTATAATAATAATAACAATAACCACAATAATTATAATAATAAATTAAAATAATTAATTATAATAACTAATTATAATAACTAAGTATGATAATTATAATTATAATAATAATATTAATAATAATAATAACAATAACCACAATAATTATAATAATCAATTATAATAATTAATTTTAATAACTTAAAAAAAAATCATAATTTTTTAATGTTCACTTTTTAGAAGTAAAAAAAACTTCACCAACCGTGGGAGTTGGTTAAGTGGTGCTAAAGGTACATGCTTAAAAAATCGTCGGAAAAATTAGAGATCATAAAAAAAGCTATTAAAACGAAAGCTAAGATTTGTGCTCGACTCTCCGCCATACGACATGAAATACATCCATAACAACCACAAAGAATGACACACAACAAGCGTCCATAACACATCATTTTGGCGATTAAAAAATGAACTAAAAGTCAGGTGCATTCATTTATCGCCGTATTTGGCGCGGCAGTAGAAATATTTTGACTTCATCGAAGTTTCATTTTCATGAACGTCATCTTCGGAAGCGGTTGTCAAGGGATACGCAGAAACCGCTTCCCAATGAATTCAATATTCACCTCGCTGTTATGTTGATTACGTTTATCTCATGTCGCGGAGAAAACAATCAAACCCGAAACCATCAAAACGTAAGTTCAACGAATAATTTTTCATTCTTTTTCATTTCTGTTCAAAAAATTTTCTATCACATAAAGTAGAAAACAATTCTATATTTTTTCTTAAAAAAACATAGTTTTACACTCAATACTAGACTAATAAAAACATTATTAATCATAAAAAGGATAATAAATATTTTTTTTACTTTTTAATAATCGCTATTTCTTACATAAAAATAATATTAATATTGTTGCTAATACAAAATTAAGTTATTTAAAAAAATTGGTATCAGTATTAAAATGTATGTAGACGGATTTAAAAATGTAACACTACTAAATCACGTTGGTAATAATAATATAAATAGATTTAAAATAATTTTAAGAAAAATAAAAAAAGTAAAATTCCATTTAGAACGTTTGCCCCATCTTGATTTTTAAGATTTGCTGAGGTTTTAATAATTATAAAATAAGAAAATATGGGAACTTACTCATGTATAAAAGATATAAAAGTTTATTAATAAATAAAAATTTCGTTAGAGTGAAATTATTAAATTTTATGCCAAATTTGTAAGAGTAAATAAAACATTGTCTAGGAATTTAGATTTAACAAGGATAGTACATTCATGAATTTATAGTTTATCTGTTTGTTTTGTTGTCATAAACTTAAGTTAGATTTTAAATAAGGATATGATTTATAATTTGATGGAAAGTAATATGTAGTAAAAAATTTTTGGATAAATTTTGAAATTAGTTTAAAAAATCAATTGCAATTTTAAATAGAAATTCACGGAATTTGGGTAATTTTGTTGTTATGTAAACCTATTAATATGTATTTTTATGGTTTTCAAGCATTCTTTTTTTTTTTCTTCTCAAATTTAATAGCAAAATAAAATAAAGGGAAGTAAAATAAAATGTTTCAGCAATTTTTACTTATTTATTTGTTTTTATATTACTCAAAACTTTACGGAAAAATTTTGAGATTCCTTTTTTACATTCCTTTTTTACATTGTAAGGAAGAAGATTTTTTTGTTAATTCAATTAATTTAACCTCCATCTTCAAATATTTTATTAAATATAATTGAAAAACAATTATTTTCTTCTCCAAATTACATTAAGTTTTTTTTACTTAATTTTTAATTATTTCCCCCCCCCCCCCAACATTTTCGTATCCCAGCAATTCGCAACTTTCATATTTTAATTATTTTTGTTATGATTATTTTTTTAATGCAATAGTTATTTATTTTTTAAAAAATAATTAAGTTTTAAATATCTTTCTATTGACAATCAAACACTGAAAAACAATTAGTTTGTGTTTTTATTTCATAATTGATCTATGGTTTATCCGATTATCTTTCTAGTAAATATTAAAAAATCTATTTATTTTCGCAATCATCCAATAGAGTTTCATTCCTTCGCATAAATATTGTTTGTTTTACTCTCCTTTTTTTACAACTATTTCCTATATGATGTTCATTCATTCAGCTATTTAATTTAAAAATTAAAAGAATTTTATGTTAAAATGTTTTTTTAATAAAGAGTAACTATACAAATAATACAGATGTATTTAATGTTTTTAAGTAGAAATTTATGAGTAAAAATCGCATCGAAGTAGCATCGTATTAAAATCTCATAAAAAATTTCTATAATAAAGAAATTAATCAATTTTGTTAAACACTTTTGAATTTTTTTTCTTTCTACTGAACAGATACCTATTAATAAAAATAGTTGCTGCATTAGAAATTGAAAAAAAAAATTATAACGCGTCGCTATGGCACCAGTTACTATGACGATCTTTTACTATGAAAGTCATTCTTATTTCTTGCTATAGTACGATACGTTGTATCCACTGAATGTTTACCTAGGGCGAGTTGTCCGTAATGCTATTGTCCATGTTTTATTATTAAGTTTTTTTATTAATTCGCTTTCGTGCCTGTAAGTGTGAAAATCTTGATAAAAATCAAAATTTTGAACACTTTCCTAATAGGACTCATATTTCTAATGGAACTCTGCAACTGATAAAACAAGTTATGGACATTTCCTGAATTGTTATAAGCAGAATTTATGTCATCATTGTACCACTAACTCATGGTAATTTTCGTCAATTAAAATTTTAATCATTTTCCGACTAGCTAGAGTGCCCAATTTTTAAATAGAACTCACGCTTATTGACTATTATAAGTTAAAGCTATACAAATACAAGTTAAAACTAAATGATGTAACTGATACAATACCAAAAAAGAGACTAACTGATACAATACCAAAAAAGAGAAATAATAAAATGAAATAAATAAAAAAATTTAAAAACAATGTTTTTCAGGAGAATTAAAATCGAGAAAAAAATTCTATTTTTTCCATAACTATAATGAACGTAGGACAGTTTAGTAAAAAACATCAGAAAATTTTCAACTCACCTTTCCAATATGGTGGCGCTTTATATTTTAAATATAAAAAAAAATAATTATCCTCTTTATTCCCTGAAATAACGTAATTTCTAAAATACTTTTTTTAATTCGAAATATATTTTTCATTCTTCATGCTTTTTCCAGTCAAAATTTTGGATGGTTTTCCATTGATGAACCAACATAATCTTGATGGTAACCATCAATAATTCCATCATGCACCATTATATTTTTAGATGGTAACAAACGTAACCAAACATCACCCAAATTTAGGAACTCGGACTGATTTACGATGGTTCAACATAAGAATAGCAACTTGTGTTGATGGTATGTTCACGTTGAACCGACAGGAATTTTCATCATAGTTTCTCAGAAATCAAATGTTGAAACGATCATGAACCACCATCATAGACCATCACGGATTGATGGTTCATGAGAATCAAACTTCTCTTGATGGTTAACCATCATAGCATTAAAGTAGCATTTTCCATCATGGAACGATGGAAGTTTGTTGGCATATCAAACATCATAAATGCGGTATGGAGAAAAAGTTGGATGATGGTGACCGTCATGAATCGCCCTGAAACCAACATAAACCATCAAAATTTTTTGATGGGGAGGAATTTTGACTTGTTTTATCCTGATTGAAATATTTAATTCTTTGTGGCCGTATGTCACTATAGCAGAAAATGATACTGATCTTAAAAATCGTACTGAGTAAGCAACCCTACGGATTCAAAATAGCTGTTCACTTAGGTCAGCGGTCGGCAAACTTATTAGCCAAAGAGCCAAATATGAACATTACAACAATTTTTAAAAAAGTTAGGAGCCAAATCTGCTTGTTTAGTAAACTTTTATTACATTAAATAAGTAGTACACTAAATAAAACTAAATTTCATACTTAATAAATATTTATTAGTGCGAACAATGTGCTTGCATCTCCTTGGAAAGTTTGAGTAAGTCAGGTTTGTATGTTGTTTTTAATTTTAAGCCAATTTGTACCCCCACTACTTTAGAAAAAGTATGCGCGCATGCTTGTGGTACCTTTGTATCACACCGGAGTACGCCGAAAACGTACGAACAATTTAAGCCGGTAGCTTGTACATGGTTTGTGTTTACGTTTACGAAAATTAATAAAATTAAACTCGATGTTCGTTACGTATTTTTACAACAATATAAAATTCTAATTACCTATCTATCTTTTAACTTAAACAAAAAATTATATATGTTCTCGATTTATAGAAGAATTTTAATTTATCAAAATAAGATGTAATTTTTATCTTACTAAGTTTTTTTTAATGGAAATATTATTGCGCCTTCCGTGGATATTTGTGCCAGAGCCGCACTTAAGGAGCCAAAGAGCCACATGCGGCTCCGGAGCCGCACTTTGCCGACCACTGACTTAGGTCGATAGGCGTTTGTGGTGTAGTACAGAAAATGAAAAAGGGAACACACTGAATAACTTTTGATCTAATGATTAGATTTTCAAGCACAGGACTCAATCGTAATGATTCGCTGTCCTAATCTTAAATACAATAATTTATTAATGCAGGCGATATTTTAAATTTAATCAGACACGAAACCGTCATTTCTCAGAATAAACATGAATGGTCAACGGATGAATCTTCAACGGATTAGAATTTTTGACTATCAAGATGTGAGGTAGTCGCTGTCTGGTAAATATGGTCCCAAGAGAACTAATCCTAGTCCCCCTTAGAAAAGAATGTTGTCACGTAATACAAGGACCAATTTTTTCTCCGGTAAACACTATTAGCAACCTTTTACGCTTAATGTGTACTGCCATTTGTATTTGGAACAATGAAATTCAATTTTAAAAAAATGTTCACATATTACTGTGCTTTTGAAGATGGAGAACAATTCCTAAAAAGAGGACTTTTAACACTTCACAAGCATTTTTTTTTTCTTTTATTTTAAATTTTAGACATTTTATTGCAATTCGCATGTTTTCATTCACTGCTCTGGAATGAATTTATTAAGTTTTCAGTCGGTCAAATTGACATTTAATATTTTTTTTAACAATAAATAGATTTTAATGTAGTTAACATTTGTAGGCATTTTCATTACAATTAAATCTCATATTAGTTTTAAAAAAATTAGCTGCCTTTTCGATTTGGTGCATTATTTTCACGCCAATATCATCAATGCATGAAATGTATAAGCAGAATTTTTTTTATTATTGTTTAGGAAGTTATTTTATTATCTAGAAAAAATTATTTGGATATACATATTTATTTCGGAAATTTTACATTTATTATTGCACATTTATTGTGTATTTAGGAAAAATATTAACTAACGAAAACAAAATTTACATGAATGCAAGACAAATAAACTTGAACCACTGCGTAGGCGAATAGTTTAAGTTACATATAAAAATGTGAATTAAGTAGTTAATGAAAAAAAAAAAGCTGTTTAAGACTGAAGAGAGGAGGTTAGTTCATGATTTATTTGATAGATGGCTCTGTATCATACGTGTTATCTTTCTCCAATTCAAACTGAAAACATCAAGGTAGAGAGATAGATATACTTGAGATTTGATAACATTCACAAAACTATCTGAAAGCGCATCAGAATGAAATTAACAAAAGAACAAAAAAAGGACAGATTTTATAAGCATATTTTAGAGATTTGCAAAACCATTGTCTATAATATCATTTGAAGAATGATCGATGCATTTAAATCGATAACAACCAAACCCAATTACGATTTATCGTGATTAAAATCAGATATCTGACTCATATATGACTAAATCAAAATAACTATTTCGTAAGAATAGAAATACATATATTAAAAGAGTGATTGCGGGTCTTATCTGTTTCTACTTATACTGCCATAGCTTGGTAATCCGAACTAATTACTTTTCTGTTTTTCTGTACTCTGAATGAACTATTCCAAATCAGCTTTGTAGGACTTCCTTTTAATTTTTCATGAAAACAAACATTTTTTTCTTTATTTACTATGTTTTCTATTAACCTGCTAACCTGTGTGTCAACAGCTTTTCAACAAGCTAGAATCTCTACTGGAATGTTTGAACTCAACTAAATGAACGCTGGAACTCAACTCCTTGATCAAGCATTTTGATAAACAAACCCCCGTGGAAGACTCTTTGATGGAACTTATTCACATCTACGTTACATAGAGAGGAAAACCACAAAAACTTCGATGATTAGCCTGACGGCAAGGTACTCTAACCCATGAACAATCTGTCACTGAAGATATTTTTTACGTCAGCACTATGATCGATGCGAGCCAGGTGCGGAATTCGTTTCGACTGGCCATCGTTGGGATTCGAACCCGGTTCACCTCATGGGGAGGCGAATGCTCTACCCCCTGAGTTACCACTGTTCAAAGTATGAAATGAAGCATTTTACACATTGCTTAGGCATGTCCCCTAGCATGGCCAAGAATGAAATTAAGTAAGTTTTCTTAATACTTGGCATTTAGATTTAACTGCACCCTACTTTAACCCCCTCAGGACAGTGGTCAGCTATACGTGATTGAACGATTTTCCCTTCTCACGATATCGTAAATAGAGTCGTGGTGGTTCATTGGACAGAGCGTTTGCCTTTCAATGAAATGAGCCGGGTTCGAATCCCAGCTACGGTTGGTCGATACGAATCCTGCACCCGGCTTGCACCGAGCACATTGTTGATGTAAAATATCCTCAGTGGTAATAGGATCGTGGGTTAGAGTCTCCTTACCATCAGATTAACTGTGGGAGGTTTTCCTATCCATATAACGCAAACGCGGGTTAGTTCCATCAAAAACGTCCTCCACGGAGGCAGATTTCTCCTAATACTTGATCCAGAAGTTCCCTTGTCTTCTGGATTAGTTTCAAAATGCCAAGGCAACGGAGTTGAGCATTAGTAGTCGTAAACTCAAAATTGGGTAGGCTGTTCAACGACGATTTTAAAATGAAATATCATGAATAAAACAAGTCATTCTGACGGAAGTTAAATTTCCTTTTCTTACTCTTTAGTAAGCGTAAACTCGGAATTCGTGGGCCTGAAGAAACGCTTCTTTTGACATCCCCCCATCTGAAACAGTTACAGTATGAAAAAACGTTCGATTCGGTTAAAAAAATATATATATTTATTCATTCGCACAATTTTTGGTGTTTTTCAACATTAAATTCAAATAACACCAACAAAATTTTTCAATGTAGATCAGAATCCAAAGTTCGCAGGAAAAAAACTGAACGCGAAAGTGACTCCCATCTTTCCCGAGACAGAAAGGGTCTCACTGTAAACGCAGACTGATGCGTATCAATCATTCGAATGCTACTGGTGCGTAACAGCAATCTCATCAGGCATGCAGACCAAATGTTGGGAGAATCTCGAGACACAAAGGCTCGGGATAAGAAAATTGCATTTAATTTTCATACTCCCGGCGTGAAACACGATGGGGAGGTGACAAATCAGCATGAAGGTGTAACAAGTCATCACCTTTCTGTGGCACGAGTAGGTGTAACCTTTTCACACCGGCTAGAGGGGGAGGGTTAATCGTCACGCCCGTGAGAAAGTGTTGCGTGAGGAAAGAAGAGAATCGTTTGCTTTAATTAATAGATCTTTTATGTTCATGCCCATGTTATTATTCGGGTGAAGAAACTACTTGTTTTCTGTAATAAAGGGGTTGGTTCTAATAGTGCCATATTGAACCCCATTACAGGGACCGCGAAACGGGGGGGGGGAAGGGCATAGAGGCACACAGTCCCTCTAATATCACAATTTTTCGTTTAATATTTATGTAATAAAAATTTACAATTAAAAAAAATAATTAATCATCGTCTGAATTGTAAAAAAAAAAAAAAAAATTCTATTTCAAGCAAGATTTGATATTTCCTTGGTGAAAGCTTCGGCCAAATCATCCCTCACTCATCCCCTCGCAGGGAAAATATTGCTGACCAATAAGAAAGTTCTTGATTTTAACTGTCACAGTGAACAGAATATTAATAATAATAATAAAATAAAAAAAACAGTGGAACAGAATAAAAACAATACTGTTGAAAGAGAGATAAAAAATTAAAATTAAACAATTACTTATATTAATTACATTTTAGTTTTAAAAAACAGTTCGAATCATGAAAATGAGATTAATGATTCAAATTCTTGTTTGCCATTGACAGCAGACCCAATTTTGAGTTTACGACTTCTAATATTCAACGTCGTATCCTTGTAATTTTTCAACCAATGTAGAAGGTAAGGAATTTCCTGGATCAGTACCCCCAGAGGTATTGATTTGTTATGGGAACATGGAGGACTTTGCGACTCGACAGATTTAACGTGCATCAGTCACCATTTACTACACGGGGAATCTTCGGCCGGCAGAGATCGAACCCACGACCTCTTGAACATGGGCACAGTGCCCTACCAACCGGGCTATCCTCCCTGCAAAATAATTATTATATGTGTGCACCGAGAGCCATGATGGCTCAGGGGATATAGGTCAGGGTGACCCGGATACTAATCTTCGCATCCGGCTTGCACCGACCACAGTGTTGACGTGAAACATCCTCAGTGGTAGACGGAGCATGGTTAGAGTCCACTTGCCGTCAAGCTAACCGTTGGAGGTTCTCGTGGTCTTCCTCTCCATGTAACGCAAATGCGGGGCTAGCTCCATCAAAATGTCCCCCACGAAGGCAAATTTCTCCCAATACTCGATCCAGGAGTTCCCTTGTTTTCTGGAATGGGTTAAAAATTACAAGGCTACGGAGTTGAATATTAGTAGTCGTAAACCCATAAAATTGGGTCAGCTGTTCAACGACGATAATAATTATAATATAATATAATACAATATATGCGTGCACCGAGTTAGCGAAAAGAAGTCAACATAGGAAATATCTGCCTCTCTTTTCTCTCGTTAAGGTCACGGTGGTCGCCTTCTTATGAACGTAAGATTTGTATTTGGAAAAATATTACGTCAAAGAACGAGCAGAAGAAAAGAAGAAAAAAAAAATGCCGAATAAAAAAAAAGAATATAAGTACATAATAAGAATTCTGAATATAATTTTTAATTTGGATCTCCAGTATTCAAATGCATTCCATGTCCTCCCGCAATAATAAAAATCTCTGAAAGTCCCCATCAATATTTTAGACAAGTAAAGAAAATGCTCGTGAATTATTATTAATAGAAATTCCTTAATGTTAAAAGCAACAAAAAATTTTTTTTAAAAAATCTTTTTGCTGGTATTTAGCACATTTAAAAAAAAAAAAATTTCCCCTTATGCGCGAAATTTAAAGAACTGTTGTTACAGTGTAAATTTAATTTATAAAGTCAGAAAAACAATTTTAGCAGAAAACAACAAAAATTATAAAAAAATTTTAAGATATGTGTGTTGGCGGGACAGCACTTCATCAAGGGACACACTGCCTGCTAACACACAGGAGCCTTTCTGTTGTCAGTGGTGAAACAAAAAACTGACAGTGCCCCGATATGGGGCCTCGGGGCAGTGCGTCCTCTTATGAAGTGCTGTACTGCTAACACACATATCTTAAATTTCTTTAATAATTTTTGTAGTTTTCTGCTAAAATTGTTTTTCTGACTTTATAAATTAAATTTACACTGTAACAACAGTTCTTTAAATTTATAAATTAAAGTAAAACAAATTCGTATTTAGCTGCTTTAAGCGCTTTTCTATTTTGATTTGTTATTTTAAAATGTCACTTACTTCTTTTGTCTTTTTCTGGATTTGTAAATTAGCTTCATTCTTTGATTAGTGTAAATTTAATATCATTCCCACCAAAAATCGGGTTCCTTCGATGCCTATGTTCTAATGTATAAATGACATTGATAGTTAATACTTTTCTTTTTTCTTTATGTATTTGAATTTAATATTAATTACTTGTATTAGCCTTGCACAAATTTATTCTTACTATAAAAAATATACATGAATTTTTATTTTATAGTTAAATGTATTCGACTACGATGGCGTTTATTTATTTGTAGTAACGATCTCTCTTCTTTCATAGTTATAATATTTTAAGCTGATAATGTTTATAATTATTTTGCTTTCAATTATTATATAACAGAAAGGCCGGGATAGCCTGGTTGGTAGGGCACTGGGCCCATGTCCAAGAGTTCGTGGGTTCGATCCCCTCCGGCTGAAGACTCCCCGTGTAGTAAATGGTGACTGATGCACGTTAAATCTGTCGAGTCGCAAAGTCCTCCATGTTCCCATAACAAATCAAAACCTCTGGGGGTACTGATCCAGGAGTTTCCTTGTCTTCTGGTTTGGTTCAAAATTACAAGTCTACGAAGTTGAACATTAATAGCCGTAAACCCTAAATTGGGTCGACTGTTCAACGACGGTTTCAAAATAAAATAAATTATGTAACGTAAACTTAAAACTTATATTTCTGTTCCGATTAATTAAGTTGTATCATTGTCCTTCTCCACGCTGTGGTTACACAATCATTTTTTTAAAACGGAAATAAAGATAACTAAACTATTTAATTGATTATCGAAACAAAAATTAGTTATTCTACATTAGTAGATATAACTTTTTTTCCCCATTATCCTATACAAAGAATCTAAACATCACCACAGTATTACAACTGTTACCAACTCACCAGTACACTGTTTCCATTACCACCTCAACTACCTTCTCATATTTTATGAGAAGGGATATAACCAATGGTAAAATGTTTAAAATGGAACTGTAGTCAGCTAAACTATCTAATTCTATTCCATTCTTGTAGTTCTAAGATAATTTTATAGGGTTGGTAAACGCAACAGCAGTTCCACATGCCGCTCCAACAATAAACTGCCCGAAAAAGATAAGAGGGATGATAGTCTCTCTTTTGTAATTTTGACACAATTCCAAAAGCAAATTCTCTTTGTAAACAATCGAGACTCCCCAACATGATAAGATGGCGGCCAGTGATAATTTTCGCCCGGTTAAGAAAATTCTGCTGTAAATGAAAATGCATGTTAGATTGCATTCTTTTGTTCCTCTTGTCCTTTTGGCGAGCTTTTATCTCTTGTTTCCCCTCTAACAGTGTTGAGTGACTTTTCTCTCCTTTGTTTTCTCTTTTTTAATCTTTAAGTTTTAGTGAACATAACGAAAATGACAGTTTTGTGAAATATCAGTTGTGTTATTTTCGTTGTGACATACAAATATTTATATTTTTATTTCGTGATTTTTATTTTGTATTTTGACATTTAAAATTACACTCTTCAAAATTATTAAACAAAAAAAAAAAATGCATTGCAATATTTTTTCGATCACTGTTAAATAAAATGTTAAACGTAATGATAATGATGATGATGATAATAATAATAAACGTTAAAAAAATAATAAAAAATTAATTAATTTAATTTTTGCAAGGGATTATCTTTGGATAAACGAATTGTATAATTAAGTACGAAGAATTTATTATCTGATTTGCTCAGAAGCATGGCGAAATACACAAAAAATAAAATTTATAGATCCAAACTTTAGACCGCTCTCCTGAGCAATATATTGGAACCCCCCCCCCCATATTTTCAGGGTAAGATACTCTATAATACGTTTGGGAAAAAAAGACATGTTTATTCAGAGAAAGTAAGTTTTTGTATCTGATTTCGCCACTTAAAATGCCGTTTGCACTAATTAATTCTCATCTATGAGATCAGGCCCTCAAATCATTAAAATTGTGTCCTAGTACGAGTGTTCTGTCTTTTTTTTTCGCACTGTGCGTAAATTAAAACATAATACAGCTAAAGTTTAAAGTAAAATATTTAAGAAAAGTAAGAAACAAATTATTCATTTTTCCAAAAAAAGGAAAATTGTTCCACAAAACAAGATAAGAAATTGATGAAACAATAAAATTTTGTAATTGATATATTTTACTTCGTTACCAGCTTTGAACAGCAGATCAATATCGAATGAGGATATATCCTTTATTAATTTTTAATTTCGTAGCCCTGCAATTTTTAATCCAACTCAAAAGACGAGAAAACTGCATTGATACAAACTTGCCTTCTTTTAAATCTGTGTGAAGCTAATATAATAAAATGCTAATTCTTAAAAAGAAAAATTAGATAAAAAAAATTGTAATTTCAAACTTTTCAAAAATGTCTGAGACATTATTTCGTTACAGCTGTCAAAAAAAGGTTAGAAAGTTCACAAAAATTTTACTGACTTCGAAAGCGTTTAAAAATTTCTCGACTGTCTTGTCATGAAGAACAAGAACGAATTACTGGGGGGAAAAAAGTACCGAAAAAAAAACGCACCTCATCATTTATTGCATAAAGTTATAACCTGATTTGATTGGATATATTGTACCCGAATTCGACGTGTAGTTAAATATTTATTCAATAAACATTATCTATTTTTCTGCGAATTACTATAAAAAATTGCGCAAATTTGAAAGAATTACTATAAACAAAATTAACACATGGTATCAGATAACTTTAGATTAATTTAGTGACGTAGTCCACGATTGATAAAACGTTAATGTTGTTCATTGAATTTATCTGACATACAGAATAAAAAATAATTAAACATTAGAATACGTGCAGTAAACTTCTTTTTGATCAAATAGCGAGAATCAATGAGCTAGAAAATATAACTGGTTCATCTTTAAAATAGTTGAAAAATCGAATTGTCTGTAGTTAAATTTAAAACAAACAGAAAATTCCATTTCGGAATCTAATGACACTTTCACAATAAAACGTTGCTAGTTTTTCAATAATAATAGTTACAGTTTTTAATACAGGGAATTACAGTTTTAGAATATAATTTATGCAAGCATTGATTGCATAAAATACAAGCAATAACACTTTCTAAAAAGAAAAGTGTACTAATGAGAAGAAAAAAAATCATCTGATGTGATTGATTTCTAAAAAGTTCGCCGATACGCTGAAACAGGTCGAATACGATAATACGTCAATCATTATTGATAACTATCAAATTCCATCGAATATCGCGACATTTATCGTTAACATAACATATCAAAGAGATAATATCGCAAATGTTATACACAAACTATAATTATTGAAGACTATAGTGTCAGTGTTGAACGACTTTATTTTATCAACGAAAATATTAATTGACGTAAAAAAAAACTTGTAAATTAGTTATGGTGGAAAAACATCGCGATATATAAGTAGAAATTTTTTTTACAGTACATTGCAATATAAAAGTTTGTGCTCATCATCTCCTCTTGGCAACTTCTTAGAAAATCCGTCGCCAACACATGGTTCCTAAAACCAATAAGTGTTGCATAATTAAAGAAATAATAATGTTAGACGCGTTAAAAGGTGTTAATTTTCCTGCAAGTCAAGATATAAGTTCAGCCTTTTTACAGTGCTCAGAAAAAAAAAGTAATTTTGTTTGTAATTATTTATTATTTTATTCATTTGTTTTCCTCTAATATTTTAACAGATATAATTCTAAGAATATTTTTTTTACGTAAATTGTCGTATACT
Organism: Parasteatoda tepidariorum; assembly: GCF_043381705.1. Classification (NCBI taxonomy): domain Eukaryota; kingdom Metazoa; phylum Arthropoda; class Arachnida; order Araneae; family Theridiidae; genus Parasteatoda; species Parasteatoda tepidariorum. Next base: position 89,391,929 of record NC_092209.1, read on the forward strand.
TTTGAGATTTTTGTTTAAACTTAATTCTAACAAAGCAAAACCTTTTTTTTTTATTTTTTTTTTTTAGTCATTTTCGGTTTGATTTTATAAATCATTTATTTGTAAAATAGTTTTCAAAAAGTTACTTTGTAGGTTAAATATCTAGATTTTTTTTAAAATTTGGTTTATTGGTTAAAATTCGGTTTTAAAATATGGTTTGATCTGTATTCATTTACGGTCTACAGAGGAAGAACCTTAATAAGGAATAAAATAAGTTATTATTAAAAACAAAATCAACAAAAATTTGTGATCGCCTTATTATCAAATGCCTTTTCTTTCTGGATTGATTCCGTTAAACGCCAAAACATTTCAAATTACACGTTGAAAAAACTGTGTCAATTGATGTTTGTCGTCGGATTGTTTTTCATATCCAGTCTATGTACGTGTTTCAAGACGTCACAAAATACTTTTTCTTCCTCAGCATTCATATTTATATTGAAATCACCGTCAAGCCAGTAATTATACGTTAATAATAAAAAAGAATATAAAAATACTTTGTTATTATTATGTAAATACATTAAAAATGCCTGCTAGTGAAAATAAAAAGAAAAACAGTAGCGGTCACCATAGCAACGCATGCAATGACGACGCATGCGCACTGTTTAGTATTACTCTTGAAGACAGTTGAAAAGTTTGTGGACGCCATCAAATCCAAACCAAGCCCCATTTTGCCAATGAGTAAAATATTATTTCCTAAATGAGTGAGGATTTTTCTTTATTTTATTACTTTGGAGATTCAAAAGTGTGACATACACAATCAAAGAACGATCTCTGTGACATTTATAGTTTGAGATAAAAATCCATCATCTGGTGTCCCAGAAAGCACCAAGGAAAAAAAAAAAAAAAAAAANAAAAAAAAAAAAAAAAAAAAAAAAAAAAAAAAAAAAAAAAACAGCTTACGCATTTCATATTCCATTTCATCTTTTTATCACCACCATCTTACTCGACACGCTTTTGTACTCACACGAGTTGGAAAATTTTTGATAAATAGAATCGATAAGCGACTTCTCTTATTCTCGCACAATATAAACGAAAGGAGAAAAAAATAATCATTAAATTAATAATGAAAAAGAAGACACGATTTGTAACAAAGATATCACGTGATAAAAAACTAAACCGTCGTCATACATTTCAGAGTACGGGCAATATTTGTCAAAAGACGTTTTGTGGATAACATCATCTCTGAAAAGATTGAAATCAGCCACAGGGAGAGTTTCTAAGATTTGTAGTAGATACCGCATAATTGTTTTTCTGACTTAAATAATTTTATTTATTTATGCGTATATTTTAATGACCTATTAATTAGTGTGGGTACTTTTGTCGCAGTAAATCAACTCAAAAATTCTGTCCTTCCAGAACCTTTTAGTTTTTTTCAACGGGATTTACTTGGGTTTAGTAAGCAAAATGCATGGTGATTACTAGAGTCCGGATTTTGATGAAATAAAAAATCTCAACTTATAAAGTGCAAAAAATGCCCTTAAAAATGCGAAAATTGCGCTAAAAATGCCTTGTGACATGACTTAAATAAAGTAAAAATATTGAACTGAAACAATGTTTTACTCTTTAAAATTATTATGAGTCATTTCAAAAAATATAGAGCACTGCAATACTTCTTCTATGTTCATTAAAGTTTGAAAAATATGTTTTATATCCTAAAATAACAAAAAAAAAGGAAAGGAAAATGTATTGACTCCAAAACATTTTCATTTTGTATGGAAACTTTAATGAATATAACAACTTCCATCTCATAATATTACTAAATATCAGAATTACATTGGATTATTAAATGATTTTTGATATTTCGAAATGTAAACTTGCGTCTCTTGTCTGAAAGTAAATTTTCATACCTGGAGCACCTTCTTTCAACGTCTACTGATGTTGTTGGTGCGTACTTGAAAAAGACGGTCTCACTTGCTGACAATTCGTCTTCAATTTGAAAAGATGTTGCTTCACCTGTTAATGTCCTAGCGATTTTCTTCATTGTTTGGAAGCCAGTGTTCTTCTCCAAAACTTTGTTCAATTTAGCTGCTACACTTTGTGCTGTCTTTCCACTTGCTTTTTGCAACACTTGACTCACTACGTCAATATAATTTATTGCATCGTTAAGTTCCAATTCTTGTTTCTCCAAGCTTGCAATTGTCGAGGGCACAATAGCAAAGTTAGACTTGATAAATGATAAGTTTCCTTCGATTTTATCAGAGGCCAACACGTTTTGCGCTATCTTAATTGATGCAGCATCATCTGAATCAAGACAAATTACAAGACGAATCTTGCATTTCATGTAATAAAAACGCCCCAAAAAATCATAAAAATTGGAAAAAATGAACAAAAAACTTAAAAAATGCTTGAAAATGCAAATTGCGCCCCAAAATTTAAAAAAAAAAAAATGACCTACAAATCTAAAAAATGTTCTAAAGGACAAAAAATGTCCAAAAATGCAAATGTCATCAAAATCCGGGCCTTAGTGCCTCCAATCAAGCCGAATTTCGCAACTTAGTTAACACAAGATACATTTTAAGTTCGTTATGACTGTATGCTTTTTGTTCAATTGATGTCTTTAATTTCTCCAATTTCTGTCTCGGCTTGCACCGACCTCAGTAGTCAAAGAATATATAACATTACATTATATATTCTTACATTATATATTCTTTGCAGTGGTGACGTACAGTCTCTGGCCAAAATTATTAGACACACTATAAGATTCTATGTAAACTCTTAATTATCATGTATCGCATACTATACAGTTTCATAGCTTTTACACGATTGAAACAGGTTTGCACTTGTTTCCGTTCGTGTATTAATTGGTGTTAACATTGTAATGCAACACGTTAAAAATAAATAGAAATAGAAAGTATATAAAAAATCTCCTGTATAAAAACCCATTACATGTATGTTTAAATATAAAAGTATTGCATATAAACTCGTGCAAAAACATGTCATTATTAAAAGGTTACAATGCGTCTAATAATTTGGTCTAATTATTATAATATACTAATATAATACCTGATGTAATAAATATTCTATATTTATGTAATATATCGTTTAATTTATCCAATCGTTGAATTTATATTATATAACGTCTAATTTAACAAATTGATACACTAACGTAAACAAGTGCAAACCGGTTTCAGTGGCGTAAAAACAATAAAGCTGTGTAAGTATCACCTTTTGATTTTGCATTTAATCTTATAGTGCGTATAATGATTTGGCCACAGACTGTAAAATATCCTCAGTGATAGACGGATCATGGGTTATAGTTCCCTCGTCGTCAGGCTAACAGTAGGAGGTTTTCATGGTTTTCCTCTCCATGTAGCGCAAATGCAGGTTAGTTCCATCAAAAAGTCCTCCAGGAAAGTAAATTCCTCCCAATACTTGATCCAAGTATTTCCTCGTCTTCCGGATTGGGTCCAAAATTACAAGGTTACGGAGTTGAACATTAGTAGTCGTAAACCCAAAATTGTGTCGGCTGTTTCAACGATGGTTATAAAATATAAAATTAAAATAGGAGCAATATTTTTTCGAATTCTGCTCTTTTGAATAATTAAGAATGTTATTTATTTTCAATAATTCTTATGTATTCAGAGCTGTCGTTGAATTTAGAGTCTCCTTGTCTTCTGGGTTGGGTTGGAAATCACATGACCGCAATTGATCGTTCAACTAAATATTCGATTAGTATGCGTGAAAATAAAAATGAATTAGTAGTACGATAAGATGCGTGCAACTGTATCATTATCGACTTTTTTAAAATCCTTTTAAAACAACCCCTTGATTGTTATTCGTAATAATTGGTAGATTGAATTTAGAAAACTGTTTCTCTTTATAAATAAAATAAATACGGTTAATGATCACAAATTATGTCAGTGAATGCAGTTGATACTTACAAAAAATTATAAAACTGAAAATATTTTAATTAATTGATCAGAATATAAAATAACTTATTATATTATAGTTCTAAGCATTTCTCGCATTTGAAGAACTAGTTAATAAATATTTTTCTAAATAAATTAGAAAGTGCAATTGAAATCAAATTAAATGTTGCTTTTTAATGTAAAGGATTAGAATTTAAAGTTTTATACTTGAAGCCACATTTTTCAGATAACAGTAGAAGAAATAAATTATATAAAATTCTGAAATTGCTTAAAAAAATATAAATAAATAAAATAAAATGAAACAAACAAGCAAAAAAAAGAATTAAGCATCTCACACACATAGTCGAACAATTATAAACATCTTATGACAAAAGATTAATATTCAAGAACAATGAAATTGTTACTATGAAATATGCGATAGCATATGTGAAAAAGCGAAATTTTTTTGTATAGTGAAAATGAATGAAGACGTGAAAAGTGAAAATGAATTTGACGTAGTGTGTTTCTAAGTGACGTGTGGTTTTCTCGACCCTGATTGGTTGTTGAAACGTGGCATTTGTTTACGTTTGTAACTCTTCTTTCCATCCTATTTCGAGTAAGCCAAGCCAATTATCAATTCTCTTAAGCAACACATTCTAAATTCTTTCACAGAGATTCTTTCTCGAAGATATCAATTCTTTCACTGTATATTTAAACAGAGACACACAAAGACAGTAACGAAACCGTGAGGAATATGAATTAATTATGCATCGAAGTTTCCAGGTACACAAAACAAAAATATACCACAGTTACAATAAAATAATAAATCTAAGTAATGAATAGTTAGTAATAAATAAATAAAATAAGAAATAATTAATTTCCATAATATTGAAAATTTTATCTCTTCCTTTAACTTATTGAAACCTACTAAACCAACCGAATTCGTGAAAAGTTTTCACCTTTGACTTCTCCGCCCTGATACTAATTTAATTCAACTACGTACATTCAAAGTATCATTTTTATTTTTAAAATGGACAGATTTGTTTAAACTTTCGAAATAGATGGCGCTACAGCCTCTTTCCTTTTGAAAAAAAAAGTGTTCTTTAATTTTTCCTGAGTTGACGTTCTTCAGACACGCATATATTTGCTGCTACGCCAGTGCGGGAATATCTCGCCAGTTCGATGCTATCTCGCGTCGAACTTGAGCACAATGGCGCCAACCAAAAAGAGATTCTGCGATACGATATCGCCAAAAACCCGATCGCTTCCCCTGATAAAATCGTAATACCATATGACGATGAAAAAGAATAATAATAATAATAAAAAAAAAAGTAAATGATAAAAAGCATTTTTCCTTATCGAACTTGTGCAGTTGGTTGGGCTGGGCGTTTTTATTATCAAAGGCTGGTATCTTATTTCTTAGATTCTCAATTATGAACATGGAAGTTACGCCAAAGGCAGTTTTTATTTAGACATTTATCTCAACTTCTTTCCCTTTTATTTCATCTCTTCTTTCTTTTTCTTTTTTTATCTACGTTATTTCTTAAAAGAAAAGATACTTTGCTTAGATAGGAGACTACGAAATGTCGAAATAATCCAGGATTCTATGGGGGTTATTAAAAAGAATACGTTGTTGATTTTCTTTTCCATCTTTCTTTGTCCTCTATTTTTAAGCAATTTGTTTTTCTTTTTTTCTTTTTTTTTTCTTCAAAAGATGTCTAGATTGCTGTTTTAAAATTTTTTTAATTCCCTTCCTGACTCAGTCGCATTTTTTTTTTTTTGTGAGAAAAATTTTTTTTAGAAAATAAAGTGTTAGTTAATGTCACAATTTACGACAAAAAAGTTATTCTTACGAATTTCAGTGATACCTGTTTAAAACCGTTGTTAATGAAAGGCCCGGTTAATGTTGAATACGTTTCATAATTTTTTTTTTCTTCGTAAAACCCTTTTTTTTTAAAATTAAATTAACCTTGTTCAAAAACAAGCTAGATGTTACCTAGCTCAATTGATCGAAACTATCCTTTGTCACTTCGTGAATTTATTTAAGTTCACAACGTAAACATGTAAATTTATTAAAGTAAAGAAAAGCTGTGTTAAAAAAGCATAAATAATGCCACATAAACAGAAAATACTATAGAGTTTCGGTTCTGAAACTTTCCTCTTTTTTTTATGCATCTCGATGAGGGTTGTTAATGTTTCCACAATTTAGTGTCACCCCCAAAGTTCGTATTCGATATTAAAAAATGTCTTATCTTCTTTTTCTTCAATGGCATGGCACCTGAAGGTGGGACCTAACCTACTCAAGAACTTTAATTTAATTTAATTTATTAATTTATTTATTTTTGTTTAACAAAACATTTTCATAGTAAAACTGTAGGAGAACTAAAGGAGAAAGTATTATGGGAAAACTTATTTTCTAAGTGTGGTTGTAGATTTCTATGTATAGTTTGTTTAGTGTGTAATGTATTAGCTTTTTTTTTTTTTTTTTTTTTTTTTTTTTTTTTTTTTTGAATGGACATAATTTAACAATGATTTTAAAATTATTAAAAAAAAAAATTTTTTTTTGTAGCATATTGTGATAGTATTGTTTGAAATAGCAACAGTGATTGCAATAGTTTATAAGTTTCATGAATTATTAACGAATTAAATATGTAGAATCTCTCTATAACATAGTTGACCTTACAGCAAATTTCTTCTTAAAATGAAATTTTTATAGGAACGTTTATGAGCAATCAAAATACTCACCCTCTGACGAAGTGGTTTCTTCAGTTTTTTTTTTATCTTTTCAATTTTGGAATTTCTTAGATGTTTATCTTTTTTTCCCCAGTCATTTTTGAAGAAAGATGAAGTTATTTCTGTGCAACAAATTCACTCTTCCAAGAGCCTGTTTTTGGAAACATTTGCATTAATCACTCTAAACTATAATTACTCATAAACCACTCATTTTAGACATTCCTTTATAATGTGCATTACTTCATTTTAATTAAAAATCATAATTATGTACTTTTAAGCTTACCACAATATTTTAAAGTTTTGTAACAATTACTTAAATACTTGCAAAAAGGAAATTTGAGAAAAGACTGCAGAGGCGTACATAGACTTAGGTGCAACCTTCTGAAAGATTCTTAAATGCGCCCTATCTTAGACTTAATTAAATATATAACATGAAACAAAAATTACTTCATATTTATTAAAAATCATAATTATGTACTTTTAAACTTAACACAGTGTTTAAAAGTTTTGCAACAATTATTTAAATAGGTACTTTCAAAAAGGAAATTTGAGAAAAAACTGCAGTGGCGTAAATAGACTTAGGTGCACCCTTCTGAAAGATTCTTAAATGTGCCCTATCTTAGACTCAATATAAAAAATTAAAGCTATAATATGAAACAAGAACACAGAACATAATGAAGAAACATTCGATCATTTACTTTACTTTGCTTTAAACTTTGTTTAAAGATTCCCAAAGAATTATTCCACTCATATAATTATAAAGAATTATTATAAATTATTATTATAATTAGAGAATTATAAAGAATCATTACAAAAAAAATTAAAATGTAAAAATTTCGTCTTATGTAAAGTTCCATTTTTTATTTAAATTTAATCTTAAAATTAATTAACTGTATTAATAGCTAAAGAAAAAATCAGAAAGGTTGTTTTGACTTTCTACACATTCTTGGAAGGGGATGATAATCCTAAAATGAGTTATCTCTAATTATTTCAAATTTAGAAGAAACGGGGGCCAATCAAAAAATACCTGGCTGATAATTGGTTACAATTTCTCTTATACACTGCAATTATATTATTATTATTTTAATTTTAGGGCTTTTTTTTAAAGTTAGTGATCGCAAAAACTATTAATTACTATTTCTGTTATTTAAGGTTAATTAATTTTGTTAATATGCGAGGTAGCAAATTTTAATTTTCGTTTGTTGTTGTTCTTGTCCTGGGCCATTTAAGGCGAGGGGGCGATTGCTCTTGTTTTCCAAAGGCGCAATATATGGCCAAGAGTTTGACTTCTGCCACCCATACGTCACACCCGTTCATAGGGTGAACCCATTTATACACCCATCATTCATTCACAGATAGTAATTTTGACACCTGAACCAGACAACGATCAATCTCCAATCAGTACCCCCAGGGGTATAGTTTGTGATGAGAACATAGAGGACTTTGTGACCCAATATATTTAGCATGCATCAGTCACCATTTACTACATGGGGAATCTTCGGTCGGCTGGATTCGAACTCCCGTTCTCACGAACGTGAACCCGACGCCCTGCCAAAGAGGCTATTCCGACCAATTTTCGTTTTGAAAAAATTATTAAAAAAATACCATTTCTCTGAGCATAGACTAATTTTTGATAGCTAATTAGGATACTGGTCCAAAGGTTAATTAACAGTCGCCACTGAGCCCTGGACGAAATATAACAAACGGCGATTAAAAATTTATCAGCCAGTTTCCACACAATCGCCATTTTTTTTCGTTAGAAATGCACACCATGGATATGGATATTTTATTATTAAAGAAATACTAATATATTTAAAAAAATACTATATTTAATGGAAATACTAATGCATATAGAAGTATTATGAATATTTCACTATAATTTAAAAGTTATTTATTTCACTGTTGTTTCTGAAAATTTTTCTTCATTTTCGAAACGTTCTTTTGTATTGTTCACCATATTTTGAACAATGTTACAAAAGAAAAGCTTTACAACATTAACATCAACAGTTTTTTAACTGCTTAAAATTTTGATAATGTTACCACTATTGAAAAAGCCGCTACTGGCCACTAGCCATTAACAAAGTTTTTCATTTTACCCTACACCCATATGCCATAACTTTTACGTAAATTAAAGCTTACTATTTATTTTTTAAAAGATTTATAGCATTTCATAGAATGATAGTGAACAAAGGGAGAATCGAAACCGGACTCGATGGTGGCTCCCTCTCTTGTGCTTCCATCTTTACAAAGATAAACAATAAAAGAGGAAGTAACCTCAGGAGGGATGGGTAGACCAGGAGGTCACTTTACCGCCCTCTTTAAAATCTTGATGAATCAATCTGCAGTAAACTATGTTTCAATTTTCCATGAATATTTCTGTGAGTCTAGCTCTAGTTCTTTTAAATAATATGCCTAAGTAAGCCCTTGAAATAAACAAAAATTAAAATAAAATGAAATAAATAAAAAATCATTGACATTATTTTATAATAGAATCTGATCTAATTCTATTATTAAATAATTCGAATTTCAAAGAAGAATTTATTTTTTTATTTATTTTTTTGCAGATGTGTTTCCGGAAACATTTGCGGTATACAAATTAATAACTAAAGAAATTAATGTATAAATAATTAAAGGATTTAACACTTCTTCCTTTCTGATCAATGCAATAATAGCTATTTTATTATATTAAGCTTATTATCTATTTAAGCTTAGCTTCATACTCTATTTGAGTTTCTGTTTTTATATTTTGTAATTCTTGAAAGATTGCGGTAAGTGTAGGTTCATTTCGCTTACTCGCTTTGTAGATTTCGTTATGTGTTTTGTTCTGTATTTTCTGGTTTTTGCTTGATATGTTTTATTTCGAATATATTTCTACTTAATGTGTTTCATTTTCGTTTCAGTGTTTTGAGTGCTCCTCACACTGTAATTGATATAATTTGCTTTGCCTGTATTGATGCAATATTAGAAAGCACTTCTTTTTGCGGATGTAATCGTGTGAGCTGATAAAAAGATTATATCTTTTCTTTATTTTGTTTTCCGGATTTTTAATATTTTTTTTAGATAAATAAAAAATATTTTTGTTTAAAATACTTTTAATAAATATTTTTAATACTTTTTCTTCTCTTGTCATTATTTTTTATTATTTTCCATATTTTCTCAATCTTTTAACTTTTCTATGTATATATACATATATATTTGTTATTTAGATGTTTTTACATTACTTTTAAACAGCGCCATACTTCAATGCTATGAGAGAAATTGCACTTCCTCAAATAACTCGTTGAATAGATATAGGGTTCATTAACGATCTTTATCTCTCTGGTGGTGGCATCAGCTCCTACGTGAGTGTGAGTTAGGAATATCAATTAGAACTTCCAAACACCATTTTAACTACGCCATTCTGAATGAGTTTTAGATTAGATTTCGTCAGATATGTATAGAGTGTGTTGTGTTTGGGTTTTTAATGCTGCATCTCTTTTCCTTTTCGTTATCTCAGTTTCTCTGCAGCCAAACCAAATTTGGTATTGTAATCTGTTTGATTTGAATTGGTAACCTAAAGAATTCTTTTGATAGCGATTTCAAATTAGGCTGTTATCTCAACATACAGATTCTTGGTAAAGATAATTGTTTTTTTTTTCTTCCTTCAACATAACAGTGAACATAAAGTTTAATATCAGTTTGACTTTTCGTGATTAAGATTCATTCGGAAGATAAAAGAATATTGAGGCTGCGTTCTCATTAAGAGAGATGCGTTCAATGTTAAAAGGCCATTTTTCCTGACAGGTGATTGGTTGAAAGAGAACTTTAAATACTTCAGATTAGATTCATCAGTTAGCATTTAAATATCTGTTTCAACTCAACTTCAAAAATGAGAAAAAATTCGCTTAATGATTATTGAGACTCTAATACACTCCAAATTTTTACTTGTTACCCATTGGAAAAATGGATATTGGTTTGGACTTGATGGCCTGCTCACACTTTTCAACTGTGTTCAAGAGTAATAGTAAACAGTGCGCATGCGTCGTCATTGCATGCATTGCTATGACGACAGCTGCTTTTATTTTCACTAGCACTCATTTTTAATGTATTTACATGATAATAATTTAAAGTATTTGTATATTCTTTTTATTAATAACTCTGGCCCGGATTTTGATGACATTTGCATTTTTGGATATTTTTTGTCTTTTAGAGCATTTTTTTTAGATATATAGGGCATTTTTCTTTAAATTTTGGGGCGTATTTTGCATTTTAATGCATTTTTTAAAGTTTTTTGTTAATTTTTTCCAATTTTTATTATTTTTTATCAATTTTCATTATTACACTGGCTTCCAAACAATGAAGAAAATCTATAGCATATTAACAGGTGAAGCAAAATCTTTTCAAATTGAAGAAGAATTGTCAGCAAGTGCGACCGTCTTTTTCAAGTACTCACCTATAACATCAGTAGACGTTGAAAGAAGCTTCTGCAGGAATGAAAATTTACTTTCAGACAAGAGACGCTTGTTTACATTTCAAATTATCAAAAAACATTTAATAATCCATTGTAATTCTGATATTTAGTAATATTATGAGATGGAAGTTGTTATATCCATTTAAGTTTCTATACAAAATAAAAATATTTTGGTGTCAATATATTTTCCTTTTTTTGTTATTTTAGGATATAAAACAAATTTTTCAAACTTTAATGAACGTAGAACAAGTATTGCATTGCTTTATATTTTTTAAATGACTCATAATAATTTTGAAGAGCAAAAAAATTTTTTAATTCAATATTTTTACTTTATTTAAGGCATTTTTTGCTCAATTTTTGGATTTTTAAGGGCATTTTTTGCCTTTTTTAAGGGCATTTTTTGCACTTTTTAAGGGCATTAGTTGAGATTTTTTAGGTCATCAAAATCCGGGCTCTGTTATTAACGTATAATTGATGGCGATTTCAATATAAATATGAATGCTGAATAAGGAAAAGTATTTTGTGACGTCTTGAAACACGTACATAGGCAGTCCAATACGACGACAAACATCCATGGAGACAGTTTTTACAACCCGTGATTTGAAATGTTGTGGCGTTTAACAGAGTCCATCCAGAAAAGAAGAAGCATTTGACCAATGGGCAACCAGTGATCGTAATAAGACGATCACAAATTTTATTTAATATTTAAAAATAATACAGTCAAGAACATGCAGGTCCAGGTATGTGGTGCGTATACCGAAATTTACGACAGCGTTTAATAGTCGAGTGAAATCCCATAGTATTTGAGTATTTTCAATTTTAATTGCAAATTAAGCTTCTTTTTTTTAAAATTTAAATATCTTTTTTTCAGTGTGTATAGGTTCGCAGTGGACAGATCATAAAGTCACGGTTCCCAGTGGAACACCGAAGTCAAGCATCACTGGTTGCGGTTCGTAAGCGGGTGGGTAACCACTTTGATCAGCCTGCGTAGGGACCGAGGGTGCGTGGTATGGGTCCTCGTTAAACTATTCTACCCTAAAGTGCTCGACTTCGCGCGCAGGTCATCGGAGTCATCCTCTCTGCTGAGGAGCGAAATTGCGATAGCATGCCTTCGGATAATCCTCAGGGATTATTTCCAGACCGTCGCCAATAGCCCATTCTGAAGCTCTAGTGCGACGTAAATAAAGTACCCACTCAGGGGCCCCCATCAGGGGGGAAGGTGGGCGTACCATGCGCCTACTTGAAGCTTGGGGGGGGGGATTTTTACACTAAATAAAACGAATAGTTTGAGAAGGGGGAGATTTAGACCAGAGTTTTTTTTAAGTACATAAATAAACAAGCTAACATGGAAGGGGTAAGTTAGTAAATTTTTTTTGGGGGGGAGGGGTGAATGCGCCCAAGAGATTGGGGGGATGGGGCCACTGTACCCACTTATTCAATGTATATGGAAAATGTATAATAAAAACATATGAATGTACTTGAAGGAATGCTGCTATTCCTTTAAAGATAATTATTATTTCTAAATCTTCCTCATTTGAAAGATAAGCTTAACGGTAAAAGGAAATATAAATATTAAGAAAGAACTAATTTAAAACAAACAAACTAAATATTTGAAGAAAAAAAAAACCTTTGCATTGACGAAATGTCGAGCAGGTGTATGTTAGATATTAAAATAATGCCACTCTTGCTAATGCTTACACACTTAAATTTCATTTATGCACAGCAATTTTTTAACTAAAATTTTTTTACTTACTTTTTATAAAACTTTTTTTTTAAGTAAAAATAAGTATGAATAGAGAAATAAAAAAATGAACTAACGTTACTTTATATATTTTTAGTCATAATCAAAATATGAGAGAGTCCTTTATCAGTATTTTCGTGAATTTGTAGTTAATTAAATTGTCTGGGCATGCTGGCCCAGACACACGTAAGAGAAAATAGAACTTCATAATCATTAGAATTCTTACTCGTTCCGGTTATGTCGGGGCATGTAAAAATTCTGATCGGTCATTGTTTTTGATTTCCTTAACTTCTATTTCAACTCGATTTCCACTCATTGTTATTGATATCGGTACTGATCATATATGGCAACGTTACTTTTAAAAAGTAACTAGTAAAAGTACAAGTATTTTTAAAAAAAGTAACGAGTAAAAAGTTCTTATTTTAAAAAGTAACGAGTAAAAAGTACAAGTAAAAGTACAAGTACTAAACCAAAAAAGTAACGATTTAAAAGTACATTTCTAGGAAATCGTAAATTCAAAGTAACCTAAAATTTTATTGAATAATATTCTTACGTTCTTTAACGTTTTGTCAAAATTGTTGTTATTTATTTAATTATTTTTAATTTTGAAAGTTATGGACATTAATTTATTTTTAAATTCGGAAGGATATTATAATATAATTTTATAATATAATCGTATAATATAATTTTAAAATCAAATATAATTTTAATATCAAACTTTTTATGGTTGCAGGAAAAAGAAATTTTATCTATTGATTTTAATTTTTAGTTTATTATTTTTATTTATTTAAATTACCATTGATTTAAAATTGTTTTACTCTATAGAAAAGCGTTTTAAAAGCACAAACACAAACAACACAAACACGGGGTTTCAGATAGCTTTGTGATCAGATAGTGTGTGAATGTGCAGCAGGGGTTTGTTTAGAAGAAATTTGGGTCCGTTAACGGACCCTTCACAAAATATCTTTTCATGAAAACGGACCCTTCACAAAATGATTTTTCTTTTAATCGGACCCTTAACAAATTTGTTTATCTTCATTTTTGTTTTGTTAATCGAATAAACCCTTCCCAGGGCAGAAAACAAGAAAGATGGATGTAAACGAATTAAGTTTTGTCTTCAGCAGACGCTTCTTCCATAATTCGTACGAAATGAATATTATGCGTTCAGCAGTATAGGCTAAATACCAAATATTTGTATGTTGCATCTCTAATTTAGAAGCAGCAACTGCTGTTTATTTTTGAAAATTTAATTTTTTTAATTATAATTTTACATCAGTGCCGAGCGTAATCTTGTGTCTATTTACAATTTAAAAACTCCTTGAAAAAGTTTTTCGCAATTACCGGACCCTATTTGCACGAATTCATAAAAGCGGACCCTGGTTGAAAGAATGTGAGTAATTTTTTCACAATTTCAAGAAAACCGTACCTTTCACAAAATGTCTGGACAGACCCCTGTGCAGTATAAGTTGAAACAGAACAGTTTGCAGTTTTATTTGTAACAATGCCTAATGCTGAAGTCATGCGAGAAAATCATTTTCCGAACATTTCTGTCTAAAACGAAATAATTAAAATTTGTAAACAGATTTTAGTATCAGCGGCTAAATTAATACCTTCGAGTTTTCAAGAGTTAAAATAGTATTTATAGTAGTTTTCAATGGCACAAACAGTTCTGAAGTTCTTAGAGATTTGACTGGCGTTGTTTGACAAGGTCGGGCATAAACGTAATTTTAGAAAAAGTGTACTAGGTAAAAATGCATTTAGTAAAAAATGTATTAAAACAAAAATGTATTATTAGTGAAAAATGTATTATAGTGATTCAAAAGAAAAATTGAAAAACGTAATAACAAAATCCAACATTTTTTATTTAAAATGTATTAAATAAATGCATAAAACTCGAAAATGAATGAAAATAACTTGCTAATTAATATTTTTATTCATTTTGCAAAATAATTGCATATCGAAAGTGGTGTCACTGAGTCTGCTGCGAGAATTTCTCAGAACGTGCTTAGCCAAGCTGAATAAGCACTCCACGGGAGCACTAGAAGGTACTGCAGTATTATATTTCACATATAATTTTTTTACGATTGGATATCGATTCAAAATTGATATGCTTTCCGTTTCGACATTTGAGCTCACGTTTGCCATAAATTCTTCTGTCGCTTTTGATTGGCATGATGTTTTCAGCTTTTACAAAGCTTACCGAGTTTTAGAAAAAAGTAACGATTTCATTCGACATTTCCGTTACAAATACTTGTACTTTTTCCCTAAAAAAGTAACGAAAGTACAAGTAAAAGTACTAAATTTGAAAAGTAACGAAGTACAAGCAAAAGTGCGTACTTTTTACTTGTACCGGCGGTACAAGTAACGAAAGTAAAAGTACTGCCATATATGGTACTGATTCATCGGCGATATTCAATTTGAATTTATTCACTTCGTTTATAACCATTCGTTTTCAGAACTATACATAGTGTTTTTATTCGTTTAGAGAATAATGTTTTTAATCGTTTTGAAAATTCTAATTCAGAATGATATGAAGACAGAATTCTAACTCTGAATTTTTTTGAATATTTTTTTAAAACAATGCTAAATTTCTCATGACTAATTTTTCTTCAAAAATGTATTACTAATACAATATCTAAAAAAAGTATTAAGACTCATTATCAGATAGTAAAAAAAAAAAAGAAAAAAAAAAAGAAATATATATCAGTTTTTAGACTTTAGAATGTTGAGAAATATGCCACCATTTCAGAAAAAATCTATCGCGACTTAAATCAAAGAATGAATTAAAATATATGGATATTTTATAACTGATTCCTATGCTGAATTGTTAGGTTTATTAAGAAGAATTCAGGTTTATTATCAGGTCAAAAAGAGGCGCATTAATAAATTTTGAGATACAGCTTTCCCATTTTAGAAAATTATGCATGCTTTAACTTTCATTCCAAATAAACTTGAATTTAAAAACCGCTCTTTTTTTAAAAAATAAATCGAAGTTAATTAGTTTATAAACAAATCATGAGCATTCTTCTTATATTATTATTTCGTAAAGAATCGGTGTACCATCCCCAGCGGCGACTCTCCCAGCTACAGATCGATGGGTACCATCTTGTCTGGGAAGTAAAAGCGGCGGCTGCGCAAGCCTGATCCAATTATCAGCATTATGCGTTGGTCTTGAAATTTTTGACCTTTGTCTCCATACGCCTGGCTATTGTGGTTGGGCTCTAGTTGACTATTATTTACTGAATAATTGAGTGAATGCTAAGTTAGAGATAGTGATTTGATGGAAAGTTGCTTTAGACATTAAGTGTCCGCACTAAAAAGTTTTTTTTTCTTTCAAAAACTGTTTTAATTATTTAGTTGACACCATAAATCCGATAATTATCGATCCGCCAATACTTTTTTTCGCGCTAATTTGTACTCTTTCCTTGTATAAATCACCCTTTTCCATTTTTAAATATACGTATTAACAGCAATTCATCTGCGTACCGAATTACGAGCCATATTAAGGGACTGAAGTTAAGTGACATATTTAGTCAGTTAAGTGACATATTTAGGACATGATGTGATTTCTCACATTTGCAACCAGTGTTATTGCAGCCCTTTAAATGGACATCGATTATCGAAGTCAATCAGATAAACTAACCAGGTTATAAAGCAGATAGTAGACCTAAAAGTTGAAAGAATGGTCGAAACACAAAAAGATATGTGACATTTCAAAAGGCGTTATTTTTTATTAGCCGTCTTTTTATGGTACCGGTAACAATTTTATCAGAAGAAAAGGGGACAGAAACATCTATCTCAAGAAAATAAAATTTTTTATTTAGAAAATAGTTTTTTTTTTTTTTTAAATTACGAATTTTACTAGACTTTATTTCGCGAAGGTCTTGATTTCAGAAGGGGAGAAACACATTATTTGCCTCTTCCTTGGCCAAAGGATACTCTGAGACACTCTGCAAGCTCTTTGTTCGCCAAGGCCTCGTCACTTAAACCCCCCTCCCCCCTGGTTGACACGCCACTGAAAGAAGACAACTTGGTCGCTCGCACGTTTGCTTTATGAAGATAGAGGATTAAGACTTTAAGAAGAAAATAAAAATAAGTTATGTTCATTTTCACTTTATTCTATTGATACTAGAATTGATACTAGAAATAATTATACTATTTGTTTTCCAATAGCCCTCTTCCATCATATCATCCTCATCATCATAGTTGGCCGGACAGCCCAATGTGTGCCAACACCTTCCTCTGTAGATTTCTCCATAGTGACTTCTGATTTATCTTTGATCTCCAATTCTTTTCATTAATTGCAAGAAAATCAGACTCCACTGAGTCAGCCCATCCTTCCCCGCTTTCTTGTTCCAGTGGGTCTAAAAAGCAGTATCTTTTTTTCTTCATAAATTAATTATTAATTGTAATTAGATAATTAATTAATAATAATGTTATAATTAATTAATAATTGTAATTAGAGTGCTAATCGGTGACGAAATTTTTCACATTGTTCCTCTTCTTGTAAAGCAGGTGGAATTAATTTTTTTTTCTCTTAAATTATCCTCGACAAGTGAAAATTCCATCTGATAATTGACTCATTGGTTTTCTTGTCTTCTGAGTTGAGATATACGGAGGCATACTTTATTCAAAAAGCTGTTCATTGTCGCTGACTGATATGAAAGAATTTGTTTAATCTCTTATTCCACTCTTAGACATTATAGACATTCTTTTAATATTTTGAATCAACACTTTTCGTCGCGTCATGCTGTGTTATTTAGTAAATGTAGAAATAAAATTTAGTTTAAAATAAACCTAATTAATTTCTTCCTCTTTTTTGTTTTTCCATGTGTTTTATCTCAGTTTCCATTTGGCTGATTCGGGGACACGATATAACTTCCTTTTGGAATCTATTTTTTGCCAATTTTATCTCTTTTTCGTGACGTCATGCCAGTGTAGCTTGTCTCTGACAGTGCAAGTAGCAGTTAACTGTTATCTTTGCTTGCATTTGTGGACGGCGTTGATAAGCGCCCCCTATTGCAACCTACGTTTTCGCCAGCTGAAGATAAGAGATAGATTTTAGCGTTCTATCGTCTCACGAGAGAGAGTGGAATGGATTTGCGCATGCATCTATTCATTTTTAACCTTTTACGAGCCTGCTATTCTTAAGATGGACTTTGGCCAGTCAATTTCGAAGTTTTTTTTAAAAAAGTAGGGGGGGGGGAGTATAAAGCATTTAAAAACTGATTATAGCATTTTTGCGTTTTAATTTACTCGGTTATGTCGATTTTTATGCACTGAAAATGTAAATAATAAATTTATTATAAATAAAACTTTTATTAGAAATTAAAAACTAATAAAAAAATTTGCAATATTAAAAACAAAATAAAAATTATATACTGTCCCTGACCAAATTATTAGACACACTATAAGATTCTACGTAAAATCTTAATTATCAAGAGAAACTGTACATCTTTATTGTTTTTATTGGACTAAAACCGGTTTGCACTTGTTTACATTAGTGTATCAATTGGTTAAATAAGACGATGTATAATATAAATTCGACGATTTGATAAATTAGACGATATATTACATAAATATAGAATATTTATTATACCAAGTATTATATTAGTATATTATAATAATTAGATCAAATTAAGAGACGCTCTGTAGTTTTTTAATAATTACTTGTTCGCACGATAATTAATTCTTAGTAATTAATAAAACAAGCGTAATATTTTCAATATTATATACCCGAAGATTATTTTTTTAGTAATTATCTTTTAAGGGTTTTGTTTCCTAGTGATAATGTATCAAAAAATTTACTATTATATATAATTATTAAAATTAGGCACCTCAATTAATAAGTCATTGTTATCGAACAATATGTAACTATAAAAGTGTCCTTATATGCTTTCATTTATTTAACAGTAAAAGTTAAAATCTAAAATTAGAAAACGATAATTAAACGAGCCATTGGAGAAATTTTTCTAACTTTAAAATGCTATTTTTTTATAGTATGAAAAATACCAAGAAAATGTATGAATACTATGCTTTTGAAAAGAAATAATTTGTTAGCTGTTTTAAGTTTCTCAGCTATTACCAGAAAACTGTCGAACATTCAACTAATTTCTTATAGAAAGTATAAACAAATTTTTTATTTTCTTTAGTTGTGATTTTCGCGATTCGTGTGCTGCGTGACGTCATGAAGTGGAAAATCGTAGCTTCAGCTTTGAGTAAGGAATGAACCAGTCCTTCTCTATCTTTTCTTTGGCCCTGATCTCTGATAGGCATCAAAAGTTCTACTTAATGACCAGAAAAAAAGACTTTTAATTGCAGTTCCCATTTTACAAATTCCTTTATAGAAATCCAAGAGCCACTCAGACTGTGATTATCTCCAAATAATTGTGTTATCAGAATTTATACGTAATATCGGAACGACTAACCTGACCCGAAACCGATACTATAGACAGATATCACAGAGAATTTATTATAGAAGAAGGATGTATCAATTTTTTTTCTTCCCCCTCCAGGAAACGATTCATCTCTTGTGGTTGAGCCGCGGGAATCCGATCAAAGATCGAGATTAGAATTGACGATCCGTCATTTTTTAAAAAAATGGATAGCTATTAAATATCTGCCTTCCAGATATCCCATTTTGTCCTCCGACAGTAAAAGGTTTATGTGATAGAAGACATGAGCCGTGATTGAAGGATCTGTTCTTTTTAATGTGTCGCTGAATGGCAATTAAAAGTTTCATCATTTGCTGGAACTAAATAATGTTGGCATCTATTGATTACAATTTTGTTCCAGTGAGATTGAAATCAGGAAAATTATCGAAAGATTTCATTTCGAGTTAAAGTTTCGGTAATCTTATATTACTTATTTTTCGACAACATTTGAAAATAATCGGTAATAGTTTACTATCTGGGGCACCTCCTATATCTAATTTACAGTCCAAAATCTTAATTATCATGTGATACTTATACAGCTTTATTGTTTTTACAAGACTGAAACCGGTTTAGGCTTGTTTACGATCGTGCAACAATCGGTTATATTAGACGATGTATAATATAAATTCAGCGATTGGACAAATTCGACGATATATTATGTAAATATAGAATATTTATTATATCAGGTATTATATTAGTATATTATAATAATTAGACCCAATTATTAGACACACTGTAGTGCTTTATTAATTACATGTTTTGCACGAGTTTATAGGCTATGCTTTTATGTTTAAACATACATGTAATGGGTTTTTATTCAGGAGATTATTTATTCAGGTCACACCCGTTTATAGAGCGGACCCATTCATCCACAGATCGTAATTTTCACCTGAACCAGAGAACGATCTATCTCCGATTCTGTACCTCCAGAGTTATAATTTGTTATGGGTACATGGAGGACTTTGTGACCCATCCGATTTAACGCTCGCTAGTAACCATTTACTACACGGGGAGTCTTTGGCTGGCTGGATTCAAACTCCCGTTCTCACGAACGCGAGTCCAGCTCCCTGCCAGCATGGCTATCGCGACCTTATTTTATTAATTCAAAATGTTATTTACAAAGCTTAAATTTTATTTAAATCAACGTAACTAACAGCAGTAACGTAACCGTTAAGTAAATTAACAACCAATACCTTTTTCCTAGCGTTTTTCATTTTAAGTTTGGAAAAAAAAAAAAATTGCTTTCTCAATCTATTTTTTTAAAAAAAAGGAATCTTTAAAATTTTCTTTTTCTTTTTTTTAGTATTGTATTTGTTAGTTTTTTTTATGTCAAAAATTAATCTGCATTTCTTTTAACAATGCACTTTATTTGGAGTTGAAATGGCAATGTAAGTTATGAAACGATTAAAATTCGCACTGTCATTAGATACCAATGAAATGTCGTCACATCAGCAAGATGAAAAGTGTTGGAATTTTAATTAACGATAAATGGCACTTTTTCATTTCACCGTCGCAAATAAATTCGGTTATTTTATTTATCTATTTATGTATATTTTTTTAAATGACATCACCAAAAAATTACAAAAAGATTAAAAAACAAAAGTTGAATTTGCATGCAGGTTATGACATTTCATCTACTTCAGCGACTTTTCGGCTACTTTATCGCTTACGCCGCCGAAATGGAAAAGTCCAATAATTTTGCGATAAATTAGCCAATAAATCAATAGCGATAAATTAGCCAAATCCGAAAAATTAGCCGCCTCCGGTGACCAGCTGGTTTGCCTTTCTAAATAATTATAATTTCAAGTCTTTCGAGATTTAAAATCGTACAGTCCAAAATCAAGAGAATATGTGAGTATAATAAGCTCATACTTGCAAGTGAGAATGGATTTTATTTTTGTCTCTTACATGTTTGTATGGCATCGTGGTGAACTTGTAATTAAAATGTTTAGTACATTATATGCTAAGCTTTTTTTTAAAAAAAGTTAATCATCACAAGGTCACCTTTGATGGGTAATAAATCTAATTAGCATATTTTGTGAAAAATCAAACTACAAACTATCTTATTAATTTGCAAGTCAATTAATTTCATTTGTAATGTTTTTCCCCCACCAAAACGAAACGAACTTTGTTATGAATTTCAACAAGTTAAAAGAATGCACAAATCTAAAACAGCAAACAATGCATTTTAAAGGAAAAAATAATCCTTAAAAAATAATTTGGCTTAATGGCGCCGTTTAATAAACTAAAAACTAAAATAAACTAAAAGACAATCAAGGCGTCAAATAAACCAAAAGACATTACCGTGTAAATGAATATTTACGTTAAAAAGTTGAAATCATACATTTGTCACGTTTTGGTAATTAAAATGGCAATTTTACTTAGTTTTTTTTAAGCCTATTTTTGCTATTAAAAACTTTTCTTTCCTTAATATTGAGACCCAGGAGTTGAGATTTAAGTGATCTAAGTCTTAAATATGTGCACTCAAATATAGAATATTTTACTTTTATAACCGTAGTTGAACAACCGACGCAATTTTGGATTTACAGCCACTAGTGTTTAACTCCGTAAGCCTTGTAATTTTTAACCCAATTCAGAAGACAAGGAAACTCTTAGATCAAGTATTGGGAGTAATTTGCCTTCGTGGAGGACTTTTTGATGGAACTAACCCCCATTTGGGTTACATGGAGAGAAAAACTACGAAAACCTCGCACGGTTAGATTGGCGGCAAGCGAAGTCTAACCCACCAACAGTGTATTGAGGGGTGGTCGTAATAATTTGGCCACTCAGTGTAGATGCACAATGTTATGGTAATAAGAAATAAAGTTACAGTTAACCAGTGATGAGTTTTGAAACGTCAGATTATATTAAGATAAAACATATAATTTATTTAATCTTTCGGTTGCCTTTATGAAATTATTTTAAGTAAAATACCAAATAAAAGGCATTTTTAAAAGAAAATATAATATTTCTAATTTTGAACACATTATGGAAAGAACAAGCATTAATAAAATATTACATTTCCCATTACGCTTTTTAAATCAAAATAAAATAATTAATATCTTTAATAAAGAAATGTGTTCTCCTAATTACCATTTTCACCGTCTTCTCTATAGCACTTTTAAATTTTAAACCATAATTTGTCTTATGTTATTCATTTTCAACTTTATGTATAAACACCAAATCATAACTACGCTAGACAAGGACTGCAAAATTATTTGTCGGACAAAATTTAAGAGTATTAATAATAAAACAATTAAAAATCTTCATATCTCTAATTAAATGTTAAAAAATAGGTTATAACGTTTATGGATTATAACTTTAACTTCAACTTTTATATGTTATGACTTTCATAATTACCTTAGTAAACTTTACTTATGGAGTCGGCCGAAAGAATGTTGATTAATTAGGGTTCAAATACCAAAAAGAATTGGGAACCACTGGTAGGGGAGTGTCGGGTACCCCCGCCCACTGTCAATTTCATATGTATAGAATTTTTTTTCAAGTCAATGATGGGCCATCGGACATTAATTGTTATATTAAAAAAAGATTATTTTCAAAGTTTCAAGTGTTTATGCTGCTGGTAACATGGTAAACAATAGTTTTGAAAATATGTTGAATACAGTAAAGTTAAACTATTCTTTTTTTGGTTTATTCTTTTTGCATTATTTAATTAGATGATTAAACAATAGATATATACAAAAATATTGATTATTACTCAATATTATACAGAAATATAAGCAGTACTCCTTAAGGGGACGGGGCTACCCGACTCTCCCCCATATGGTATATATTACTGCGCATAAGTAAAAAATAGAAAAAGTCAAAGAAATTAGAAAACTTTTTGTTAGTTTGAAATAATAATTATTATCAAAATTTATATAAAGAAAAAGAAAAGATAAAAAAAAGAAAAAGAGATGTGTGCTTTTCCTTGCATCATCAGGGAATGCGTTTTTATATTATCAATGTTTCGCATCGGTGACGAAAGACCACTCTCTATGGGGGCTGGTAAAAAAGCATGCCAAAACAAGCGGCAGGTGCTGTTGAAAATATCACTCCTTATCTTACTCTGTGTTTTGTTCCCATTTAACAGAGATCTCTAGAACAATTTTGAGCACTTTCTTTTGATAAAGAGAAGAAATTTTCTCCCCCCTCCCTTTTGCACTTTTAAAAGTTTTTTTTTCTTCACTATTCTTTCTGATGCAAATCTTTGTGGAGCATCTTTGATCTTTTTCTGATTTGATGCATAAAGAAGAAGAGGAATCAATTTTAAATGAAGAATCACCACCACCCTCAAACGACGGTTTAGAAATAGTGGATAAACGAAATAAATTATTTTATATCAATTAGTATTATTTCTTTACTACCTTTTTACTGACTCGTTTTCGTGTACTGTGAGGCTAGAATGTTGCAGCCGTAACTTCAACCATTTTCCGACTAGCTATAGTTCTCAGAGACTTATCAAGTCCCGCAATGGATTGATCATTAAGACACGGGTCCCAGCAGATCACCGAAGTCAAGCATCACTAACTGCGGTCAGTGTGCGGGTGGGTGACAACTTGGATCAGTCTGCGTAGGGACAGAGGGAGTGCGGTATCGGTCCTCGTCAAACTGTTCTACCGTAGAGTGCTCGACTTCGCGTGCAGATCGTCGGGTTACCGAAGCGGGGGTACCATCTCCTCTGCAGGGGATCAAAATTGTGATGGCATGTCTTCGGATCATCCTCAGGGATGTTTCCCAGACCGTCGCCAATAGCCCATTGTGCAGCTCTAGTGTGACGTAAATGAACTACAACAAAGACTTATAGGGACTATGAAGCCAAGTTTGCCAACATATCGAAACAACATAAGATTCTGGTTGTCAGCCGCTATCGATAATATATAGAGGTGCGTCAAGTACGATAATATAGTGTTCATCATTGATAACTATATCAAATACGTTAATAACGCGATTATTTTTGTTAACCGTTATTATCGAATACGGTGACTTCTCGATCAGTTTTGTTAACTATAATGATCAAATTCGTTAATGTCCCGATCAGTATCAAATAACATAGCATATCAAATATTCGAATATTTCGTAACGAAAATTATTGAACACGATATTGTCATGAATGTTGATGAATTTTATTTGAGTAACGAAAATATTGATCAATTTAAAATTAATATAAATTAGTTAAATGGGAAAAATATTTTTTAAATATCATTATTTTTTGACAATTCATCGCGGTATTAACGATTATACGGACAATTGTTAATGTTGGCAACTAGTAGGAAAAGCAGTAGCCAAATCATGGCTCTTTATAACCGATGAGTACTATTAATAACGTACTAATATTTGAGAATATGGAATTGGGTCTCCAATGTATGTAGTACGCCTAGGTATTAGCACTCTGAATTTCTACTAGATCTCCGCACAAGTTGATAACGCTATTTTTTTAAATTGTCATTTCTTGACTCTCCACGAAAAATTTATTGCATTTTTGTCAACAAAATAAATTTTCTTATAGATATTTTTATTAAAACGTTGATAACATTCTGTCGATAAATGCTTTCTACACACTCTTTTTTCTTGTTCGAATTTCAGATATTTTTTTCAATTATTAAAAAAGTGCACATAACATTTTTTAGATTTCTATTTTCAGTTTTTTTTTTTCTTTTACCAAACTCATCCCTGCGGTATGAATCAATTATAGAGTTCTGTAAAAATTAAGCATTTTTTAAAAACTCGAGGAATTTCGCCAAAATGAGGAGATGGCGAAGAGGTTGAAACTAGTTACAAGACTTAATCAATGTGTGCAGAAAGTTTTTGAATTGAGATTTCGTGTACGCAGAAGGTTTTTTCATTTTATCTGAATCTGTTAACTTAGTTTTTCAGATACTTAGTTTTATTATTACAGTCAAACCCCGTTATAGAGACTAAAATTTTGGTTCACTATAACCGGGACTTCACTACATCCTTTCCGCAATTAATTTTAACTATTGGTTCCAAACTCCCCCCCCCCCTTTATTATAACATTATTTAAATAAATGACCCATAAAATGAAATACAAAAATTACTGAAAAATAATACGTAGTAACAAAAAGTGTGTTAACTTTTATTTCTTTATTACTCTTCGTCTTGCGTACAAAAAAAAAAAAAAAAAAATAGTAATCTTTAGCTGATGAGCAATCCTCCACATTAAATATGGAAACATTTCCCGACTCTTCGATAAGTTACTGAATTTATGTTACTCCGGTTTTTAAACCTGTTTAACCATTCATTTGATAATGCTATTCCCTATTCAATAATGAAGCAAACAAGAAAAAATGCTTATTACTGCATTCCTTGTTATAAAAGGTTTTTAGAGTTGGTATATGTATTTATTTTGGAGTAGAAATTTCAAAATTATTACAAAAAAATGAAGAAAATAAAACAGTCGAGGACAGAAAAAAATTGATAATATCCAACTTCCACTCTTTTTTGGTTCACTATAACCACAAAAAATAACATTATACGTGTGTAGCAAGGCATTATTTTGTTCACCATATCCGGGAGTTCACTATAAACCATGTTCACTATAGTGGGGTTTGATTGTATTTTACATATTTTACGAACGTATTCGAAATCTCAAGTCGAATTTTAAACCCATTGAGAGAGGGATATGATAAGCGAAATGCCTCCTCCATTGTTTTCTTGTAATTAATATTCTCTTAAGGCATTTTCTGCCAACTGCTTATCATGGTATCCTTCTTTGAGGCTGATAAATTTCTTTCTCTTATCAACTAGCATATACAACACACATTCTGAATTATTATTTTTTTTTTATAGTCTTATCTTCTTCTTTTTCTGCCGATATCAAACTATGACGATGTGCTATTTACCATTCGTCTGTTATCTGCGGTTGTATTCTACGTGTGACCCAACTGCAAGTAAGATAGTTACGGTCAGATGCAATTCTTTGAATCCATTTTACATCGCCCAGATAGTTCTTTTTATTTTTATTTTTCATTATTGCGCTTGGAATGTGAGCACACATAGAGATAGTATCTGTAATTATAGATTGTAATACGTATATTTGGAGGATATATAAATCGGTTAAGATAAAGATTCTCTCCAGAAATCAATAGCAACCGCTTTTACTTTTCTTGCTTTCAAAACTATCTCTTGAAACATTGTTAGAGGTTGAATTAAATAAATGAAAAAAAATCTCGTTCAAAAATTACGAAAAAATGCACTTGGGGTAATAATAATTTTAAAAAAATAGTGCGTGGAGTCCCTCCGCGCGGAAGAAGTTAAACTTCGCAACCTGCGACGTTAATTGTAGAAGAATCGGCAGTCGTAGAAGGGTCACTAGTTCTATTCAACGACTCTTTTTCCTGCTCCGCCCGCTTCCGTGCTCTGTAATAACGGTAATATTGTGCATTTTTCCCTCGTGGACCTCTTGAACCAGTGGAAGTGCTTGTCGTTGCCTCATCGTCTCGCCATGGAAAATGTATTTGTATTAATAATGTATGTGAATGTGTCATAATGTAATTTCAGAAGAGAAAACCTAACAATCAATTGTTATTCACAAGAGACGTACCTTGGCATAACCTTAAATCCGTCACATTGTCCGTGGGATTGTTTTCACTCATTTTTTACGATTGTTATCCACTAAATTTGAAAATAAAAAGTACTACTCTATTAAATTACATGTGTATCAAATCAAACTAAGAAAATATTTATAGAAAAACAATAATTTTATGACTTTTATTATTTTTATGCTGGTGAGAACCAAAACAATATGGAAATGAATGAGGGAAAACTGGATCCTACCACGTAATTTCCCGGCCAATAAAAATGTAGCGTTAAACGTTGAACGCAACCTTGTTGGAAGTCGCATAAGAAGTATAACTTCAAAAAAGTTCCTTTAAAAGTGCCTGACTGAAACTGAATTCGTTAAATTGATAGTTACGAATTGAATCCATTTTACATCGCCCAGATAACTTTTTTTTATTGCACTTGGAATGTGAGCACACATATTATTTGATGAAGCAGGAATATTATAGTATGTGTGATGTATGTATCTGTAAATGTATATTTATGTACAGAATGTATCTGTAAATGTAGATTTTAATATGTATATTTGGAAGATACATAATCGGTTAAGACAAAGATTCTCTCTAGAAATCAATCGCTCTTGCTTTTATTTTTCCTGTTTTCAAAACTATCTCTTAAAACGTTGTTAGAGGTAAAAAATAAAATAATAAGATCGTATTCAAAAATCACGAAAAAAATGCACCAGGGGAATTAAAAAAAAAGTCCCCTTAAAAGTGCCTGACTAAAACTGAATGCATTAAATTGATGGTATCTATCAATTTAACGAATAAATTGATCCGAGTGAATGACACAGTAATTAAATCTTTATTCGAATGTAACTACGTTTTTTTTTAAATTGATTCGCATTCATTTGAAGCTTACGTAAAGGAATTTTCCGGTACTTATCGGTTATCGGGAGCATAAAGCCAAGCTCGCCAATACGTAAGAACAACGCCAGATTCTGTCTTAGACAGGTCAACGGGTATCAATAACAAATGTATAGCTTTACTTGATTAAAAACTCCATTCGTTTTTCGCTACCCAAATAAAATATATCAACGCTCGCTATAATATCGTAATACAAACGTCTTGAAAATGAGCGCTTGTTTTTGAGTGCTCGAAATTGTCGACTGTTATTTCCCATTTGAATATTTTTAAAGCGAATGAAGTTTTTAATCAAGTAATATATTAACCGCTTCAGTTTCTTCGGATTAATTTAGGTATAGTTTCGTCGATAATATTGAGATAATTATTGATAACTATAATTATTGAATGCGCTAAACAAGTCGCTAAACTGTTCTATTTACCGTAGAACAGTTTAGCGAGAACTTATTCTACTCACCCTTTGTTCCTTCTGCAGGCTGATCTAAGTGGTCACCCTTCCGCTCACTGACCGTTGCTAGTTATGTACTAGGAAACGTGTCTTACAAGCAATTCACTGTGGGTGAATACACAGTCCACTAGTTTAATGATGTCTATCATTCGACTTAAATAGTAATTATTGAATTTTCTTTTATTCTAAAAGGAAGGTAACACCCAACTATTTCCGTAAATTAACGCTGGTCATAATTTTGCATTGAAATTGTAGTACAATTTCCGAAAACCTCGCAAAAGATCTTTTTAAATTAAGAAATTTCCCTGTGAAATTTTAAGGAGTATAAATGTTTTTCTCCAGGCAAGTTGAATAGTAATTTTTGTTACTCTACTGTATCTTTTAAAATTTGAGAAGAGTAATTTATTTAAATGAATCTTAATTAATAACCAAATATTTTCTGTTATAAAAATCAATATTTTACATCACTGATAAGAAAAGTGCTAATCAGCCGTCGCGTCGCTCAAATTATCTCCACATATTACCCTGTTATCAGTCGCCATTAATTAAAGCCTAATGCGGGATTTCATTTCCTAAAACGATCGGCCAGGCGAAAAGCTAAAGTGCGGGGAGAAGGAGATAAACTACTAAACTCGTACGCGTGCTTCACTATCTCCAACTAGGGTGCCTAATTAACGCACACTCAGATGACGTCACGTGTTATCTCATTGGTCAGATGTAAGCGTTCATAAAACTTTTTTAAGAAAATTGAAACGATATCATTTAGAAAATATAAGTCTTACGATTTCTATCTATTTATAAACTTGTAATTGATATTTCTTTTGTTATTCTGACTTATATTTCATTTATATATGTTCGGATGATTTGAATATTATTCTGTTTTCATTATTTCAGTTTTTGCGACACAGCTTCAACTCTTTTTCAAATCTAGATAATTTAATTTTAAATATAGTTTTATTTAAATAACATTAATAAAATATGGAGTTTTTAGTATGCTATTTGTTAATTCTTTAGCAGTGCTTATTAATGATAAGTCATATTTTCCTTGTCTTTACAGTTTTGTTCTAGTATTACCAATTTAATTTTGGAAAATATATATGCTTTATACAGATATTTATTGCATGAGAATACCATGCGAGTTCTAGAATGCACCCTTTTAATTCTTGGTATTCGGCGATAATTCGCACGATACCAAAACGATTTAAACGAACGATCTATTTGATATAATGTAAACGAACTATCTTGGAACATAGACACACGTTAATGAATGAAGACAATTATATGCATTAGTTTCAAAGTTTCTTTAAAAGAAAAATATCACGATTTATAATGTAGCATATCACATTACATTTTACAAAATAACAAATCATGTTTTAAAATATAAAATATCACGGTTTTTAATGTAATTGTCATTTTATATTATAACATAATGCGTTTTATTAAATAATATAACTCGTTTTTAAAATAAAAATATCATGTTTAATAAAGTATTTCACATTTTTAGAGTAAAATATTAATTATACAGTAAAAAAAAAAAAAATTAATACAGTCTCTTTCCGAACGTTTGGCATTTTTTAATGTTAAATTATTTAGTAATTTTAATTGCATGTATATATATTCTCTTCCTGTCCCCCTTTTTTTATCAGGAATAAATGAACTTGCCATGCAGTTTAAATATTACTTATAATTTTGGCAATATTTGATCCTCGTCCTCATGTGAGCAAAAATGAGGACAACACAAAATCTCTCCTTCGCTTACGTAAGAAATTCGTAATCTTCTGTAATGTATTCTGCTTTCATTTTGAATTATAGCAATCAATTTATATAAATAATTTTGAATTAAATTCAAATAAAATATGTAACTTAGCGTAAGACAAAATTCGGGATTTAATTTATTCTACAAACTTTTGAAATTCCTTGAAAAAATTTTTTAAAAATAATTATTAAAAAAAGTAGTAATTTCCTAAATTATTATTATTTCTTTGCAATTAAGAAAATTGAAAGTAGGAGAATTTTATGATCTTTAACGTCAGCATTGCTCACACCCCTCCTCCCCCTTTTCAGCGAAAATAAGTAAATCACAACCCCCTTTAGCTGCCTACGTAATATTTATACGTCTTTTTATGAATGTAAATTGTTATAAATTTTTTTTCTTCCTCCATAAGTGAATATGATCCAAAGTGCAAACAATCATCGCTCTCTTAATTTCCATTTTAATGAATTTTCAGTCCCTACATTCAGTTTACACGAATGTAAACAAGTGCAAACCGGTTTCAGCCGTGTAATCAACAATAAAGCCGTATTGTATCACCTGAAAATTAAGATTTTACATAGACTCTCATAGTGCGTCTATTAATTTGGACCAGGGACTGTATTGACCACATCCAATGAGTGATTTTTATGCAATGCTTAGAAATTTATTAATGTTTGCAAAGATGTAAAGATAATTTTAAAAAAACTGTAAGCATTAAGGCTGTAAGGGAATTCGGGGAGTCCTAAACTGGTTAGAACTAACCTAATCTAGGTCTGTGAACTCGCAAGCATAATTTTCTTCAAAAATACAAGAGAGAAAAAATTTAGTTAAAATAAATCTTATCACTAGTAACATATTTTGGTTAAAAATCTCTTTTATTTTACTTCATTATCATTCCAGTTCATCTTACTCTAAAACAATGCATTTAAAAGGTCGGGATATACTTTTTTTTCCTCTCTTTAAATTGTCGACTTCTGCATTTGCAACTCCCCAAGAGACAACCGGTGACAAAACATGGGGTTCTTTGTCTCCCGAATTCCAAGTCGAAAAGTTAGATCAGCAGAAGTGGAGTGGAGGGATGGGGGGAGGAGGACAAGGGATGTGGAGAGGGTTATAGGGGTGGAGGAGGGAACAGAATAGAAGATAGAAAGTGCGCTGCTCCTGCGAAAGAGAGATAAGTTTCACTAGCGCCCCCCTTTCCCATTTACAGTTTGCTTATCATATCAAACAGCCAACAGAAACCGGGCTGTTTACAAAAGCCGCTTTCCTATTGGCTGATAACAATAACCATTCTATCTCGGCTTCAGATAAGAGCCCTTATCGCTCACCAACATGCATTGGGAAGAAGAGAATGAACTAAAAAGTACGAAAAGAACTGAAAAAAATAAAAGTTCACTACTTTCTTCGTTGATTTCCACCCTGCTTTGGGATTACGAACCTTCCAAACGATAAAAAGTCGATATCGGACTGTAGCGCCCTCCGCACCAGCGACTGTAACCATCCAGATAACGATAGGCGATAATGTAAATGAACATTTAGGGCTTTTGGTGTGTATTTTTCTGTGGTTTTTTTTCCCCTTCTTTTTCTTCTTTTCTTTCATTTTTGCCAAAAGACGTCCGAATAAAGCGTCGAGTTGAGTTGTTCCTCATTATTCCACAATCTTTTATACGCGCATGCTCAATGTTTCAGTTCCAAGCTTGACACTTTTTTACCTTTTCGCGGGAGACGGAAAAAGTAAACATTCATGAGTTGGAATACGATGAAGGAAGGACTTTGAAAACGCGCGCATTTCAAACTGTAAAAACTCTTTGTTTCTTGAAATTAAAATATCGTCAGTATTGGATTACTTTACTGCTGTTTTTGGATATACCATACTTGAGAAATTTTTTCTTCGGATAAAATGGTAATTAAGTTGGTTCTGTATATATTATTTTATATAGTCAGTAATATAAATACATATTCAAATTAAACATCTCGAATTTTTTTTTTAAAGAAACATTATAATTTAATTGGCCAAAATAGTAAGCGTATCTAAACGAAACCTAATTTTTCTCCATTCATGGAGATTTTAACACAGCTATTTTTTTACGCTATATAAGAGATAATAAAGGTATATATTTTTTATTTAAAATTAAAATTCAGTGCAATTTTATAATGTCGAAAACTTTTAAAATATTTTGTGAAATGGGAATTTCATGGCACTCAACATTATATCAACACATTTGACATTAGATTCAAAGTTTAGCTAATATCTTTTATATTTATCACAAATTAGCAATTTCAAATAAAATATTAATATTAAAGTTTTTTTAAAAAAAGATTCACAATAAGCACTTAAATTAATTTTGCATGCTTTTATACTTTAAAAAGAATTCAAACTTGTTTTTATTTCCTATAAAAAAAATGCCTACATATGAGTCAAACTTATGAAAAACGTGTTATAACTTCTTCCTCTATAAATAAACATTTTAATAAAAATCGGTTTGGATTAAAAAATTAAACTAGGCATTTTTTAATGTAATATTTTAGCGAAAATCACAAAAAAAGAGTCAAGTGTTATTAAAAATACTTAAATCGCATAAAATCGAAAACATCTACATTCCTATTTACTAATATTTTAATACAAATCACCTTGCAAAGCAAATAATGTGCCTTCTCACTTTAAATCGTCTGCATTACAATTAGGAATATGTTATTAATTATAATAAAATATTAATTATAATTACGATTAATGCATTGTACTGGTAAATTCAACAGTATTCTAATATTTTGTGCCACGTATACTAATTAAATAGAATAATAATTTCAATGATTATTTTTAAGAGAATACCATCAATTTGAAAAACAATATAAAAGACAATACTATGTAACAATGTTAATACGATAAAACAATGTAACAATGTTTTGTGCAATCATCTGAATTAAAATTACTATCAAACATTGTTATCCATTTTTCAGAGACTGTGTATGCTAATTTTACCTTAGGTTCATGCGCCCTTTCTGAAAGAGATTATAATAATGAACTGAAATTATTATTTAAAAAATTTGTGATGTGTTATAACGTATTTAATATTAGTGGTACATGAAAAATACTAAAAATTTTTTTATAATTAAAATTTCGTTTCTTTTTTTTTTTTTAAATCACAGGAAATATTAAAATACTGTGTGGAACACTTATATATATATATATATATATATATGCAGAGTTTTGAACTTACCACTGCTATGGGTGTTACCACTGCGATAAATGAAGTGGTAATAGATGAACTAACTTATAAATGAAAAAATCCACTTGAAGCATTCCCTTCGCCAAATGTATATACTAATAACATCATGCCTATTTATGCCTAATGAATTAAAACTATGCAAAGCAAAAGTTAACATTAAAATAAGTAAAAAACCGTATCATTTATAAAATATAACTTTTAGTTGAAATTCTGAAAAAAATTTTTAATAAAAGAGAAAATTTGAAAATTATTTTTGCACCTTTAAAACCTTCTTTTACAAATTTCTAATTTATTCAAAGTGTTAGTATGCAACTGCTTATAAAAGTGTACAGTGCACCAAAAAAAAAAAATTGGACAACCCTGAATAACTTTTCATTTAATGATCGAATCTTCATGTTTCAGTTCTCAATCTTAATGGTTCAAGGGAATGACCTTAAATATACTAATTAATTAGTGCAGACGATATTTTAAGTTACGAAATTAGATACAAAACTGACTTTCTCTGAATAAACATATTTTATTTTCGGCGTATTTAGATTTCTGATCCCCAAAATATTGGAATCCGCAATCTGGAAAATATGGTTCCCATGGTTTGGCCGTATTTAAAATTTGATTTTTCAGAAACTATTCAGCCGATTTCTTCAAATTTTGTATACATACTTTAAAATGATGTAAAAATTTGCATACCTTAAAAACCAAATTTCCCCCCTACTATTATTAAATAAAAAAAATAAAAATGACATATATGAAACTAACATAAATTTTTTGCACGGAATTATCTTCGGATAAACGAATTT
Organism: Parasteatoda tepidariorum; assembly: GCF_043381705.1. Lineage (NCBI taxonomy): Eukaryota > Metazoa > Arthropoda > Arachnida > Araneae > Theridiidae > Parasteatoda > Parasteatoda tepidariorum. The sequence goes on from NC_092209.1 coordinate 89,425,843, forward strand.
TATAATTGTGTGCAAAAATATTTCAATTCTCTCAAAAAGTTCTCGAGACATGGAGAAATACACGAAAAGTAAAATTAACGTTAGTCCAAAGGGTTATGGGTTCGTTCAAACTTTGGATCGCTCACCTGACCAAACTATGGGAAAGAATTATTATAGAAAAATATATTACACAATATAATGTATGGAAAAATATTTCAATTCCCTCGAACAGTTCTCGAGATATAGCTCGCTCTCCTGATCAAACTATGGACCATATTTCCCAGATTGCGGCTATTCCCCCTACCTTGGAATTTCAAAATCCGAATCCCTCGAAGCAAGATATGTTTATTCAGAGAAAGTGCGTTTTATGTGTGTAATTTCATAAATATTGTCTGCACTAATTAATTAGCATATTTGAATCATTACGATTGAGTTATAAAACGTGAAGATCCCATTATTAGGTCAAAAGTTATTCAGGGAGGTCCGTTTTTTTTTTTTTTTTTTTTTTTTTTTTTTTTTTTTTTTGCCCACTGTACACCAGTGTTGTCAATTCTCACAAACGAAATTTGACCAATAAATCAAAAAGTTATTCAAGATGTTCTCATTAACTCCATGTCCACACTAGCCCCCTTCGCCCCTAATCAAAGTTTAACTCTGTTAACAAATTAAACACTATAACGAGTTAAACTCTGTAAAAAAATAATAAAAAAAAGCAGTTCAGTACCTCTTATCAATGCTTCGATTCGTTGGTACCTTCTTTACAATCGTCAATCATAATGATCATCTGCAATTTGTTAACAATGCGAACACAAAATCACATTGTAGTATTTAGAAGAAAAAAAACAACAACAAAAAAACACTCATGTTGGATTTCATAACGGTGGATTATTGGTTGAAAAGATCTCAAGAAAGTTCAGAAGAAAAATATCAATCGATTACCTTTTAAGGATTATTATTAGATTACGAAAGGATTATTATTCGATTATTAATGAATTATTGTTGAATTAAAGGATTATTATTTGAATTTCAGAATCACACTTTCGATATTAGAGGATTCCATTCGAAAAATAAAGAGCTTTCGATTTATTTCACTCGAGCATGTTATTCAGAAAATTGTTTTGGATAATAGCAAGTGAATGAAAGGAGAAAAAAAACAACGTAAAAAAAATATTAAATTATTGAATCAGCGATATATTGAAACCACTTTGCTGATAGATCTATGTAATCGACTAGGTCATTTCATCCAACAAGCCATTTCGCCGACAAGCATATCTCGAAACGGGTCGATGAAAAGAAAATTATTCTACGATATATAATGCTCCCTCACAATAAATAGTTCACATTGATATAGTTTAATATCTTTGCTTAAAAAAGCAACAAAGTATTATGATTGTAACAATAGAAGTGATTATACAAAATATTTAATCAGAAAAAATAGAAATATTTTAAATTAATTTTTTTATGTTAAAAAATTGCCACCACTGAGTGTTCAAATTAATTTTGTTTTGCTGCGCAAAAACTATAAATTTTACGAAACTCGAAATGACTAAGGTGTGTAGAAAAATGGCCAGTGTCTACAAATGAAATAAAATAATTAAAGATTCGGCAAACTGTTCGAGAATTATTAAATATTAACTTTGAGGGGAGGGGGAATACCACGCGAACTGCTCTCCAAACCGCATAAAAGCAACCGCAGACAATTTGACATACTGAAAGTGCAACTTTAGTGAACTTAACAAGAGTTTGAAATTCTAATTTGTTCGATATTGCTATTTTAGAATATCGAATAGTTTCTTTGAGAATTTTTCTTACTTTTTTGTATTTTGTTTTTGATGTACAAAATCTACAGGACTTAGCTTATATTACGAGGATGTATTGAAAAATGTATAAGGAGTTCAATGGAATAAAAAATTCGAACTATCGAATTTGAGAATTACTAACTGTTAAACTTGTAGTAAAAGAATCACTTTGGCCAATCTACTGCAAATTGAAATGTAACTACACAGTTGAAATTTCTCGTGCTGAAATTGCCATTTTGAATTATAAATTTAAAGGAAGTTTTTTTTTTTAATTTCAAAAGTTTAGTTTGTTCGAAAGGTGTTGCAACTGTAAGTTTCATATTATTATTGTTATTTTTTTGGGCATTATTGATTAAGAAAAAATTACTTCTCTCTCTCTTTCTTGATCTTTTTTTTTAATGAGCTCTTTAAAAGTCACAAAAAACGAGTAAATAAACTAACAAAAATAAGAGAAAGGGGTTCAATATTGCCAGATACAAATCATAACATTTCGATCGAAATTTTTCAAAAATATGAAAGTTTCAAGAGAGATAAAAACAGTTTCCAATTCGAACTGCTATACAATATTTTGTATTATTTTTATTTTATATAACCGTCGTTGAAAAGCCGACCCAACTTTTGTTTTTACGACTGCTAATGTTCAACTACGTCGCCTTGTCATTTTTGAACCCAATACAAAAGACAAGGGAACTCCTGGATCAAGTATAGGGAGAAATTTGCCTTTGTGGAGGACTTTTTGATGGATCTATCCCGTATTTGCGTTACATGCAGTGGAAGACCACGAAAACCTCCCATGGTTAGCCTAACAGCAAGAGGACTCTAACCCATTATCCGTGTACCACTGAGGATACTTTACGTCAGCACTGTGGTCGGTACAAGCTGGATGCGGATTCGTATCGAACAGCCATCGCCGGGATTCGAACCCGGTTCACCTCATTGGAAAGTGAACTCTCTATCCTCTGAGCCATCACGGCTCTACTGTACAATATTTTATATCCGTCGTTGAACAGCCGATCCAATTTTGGGGTTTACGACTATTAATGTTCAACTCGTTATGCCTTGTAATTTTGAACTCAATACAGAAGACAAGGAAACTCTTGGATCATAATCCGCAGAGGTATTTATTTGCTATGGGAACACGGAGGACTCGACTGATTTAATGTGCATCAGTCACCAGCCGGCGGGGATCGAACCCATGAACTCTTGGACATGGGTCCAGCACCCTATCGACCAGGATATGCCGGCCTCTGCTATACAATATAACATTATCTGTATAAATAGTAGTAAAACTATTTCAGTGTAAATATATTTCCATGTGTTTGTGCGTGATTCCATCTCGTGGCACACCTGATACTATTCTCAGGGCACATCGACTGACAATTGTAAAAAAAAAAAAAAAAATCCTGATTTCTATTATGAAGGAAAAAAAAGTTGCATTAAAAGCTAATAACAATTCTATCAGCAATGAAAGACGAGCTATCAATATTTACTTGCATTAAATACAGTTTTTATCTCACCTTCCAAAGTTCGATACTTCAAACGATATCTATACAAAACTATGCGTCTCCATCGAAGTACATTGATAATAATTCAGATACTCATTAATTATTTTTGTACAATTTTTTTTTTGCACGGTGCGTCTTTAAATGTATATAGGTCGCAAGAATATTACTTTTTTTATTTTTATTTATTTATTATTATTTCTTTTTTAGCCTTGTAAGGAGACATTTTATATAACTCTTGCATCATTATAATCTTTCAGACATAATCCGAAAAAGAAAGTTTATCACTCCGTGATAAGTTTAGGATCCAAAGTACTATAACTTAAGTTCAAATGATAAGACATCTTTTTTTTTATAAAAAAAAAAGTCCACGGATTGAGCTCATGGTCCGAGTCAGTAGATAATAAACACTAAAAATAGGAATTGTCTTATCTGTGTATTATTACTTTATCAATAAAATGTTTTAGGGAATTTAGTGCTGAAAAATTATCCCTAAGAAATACACTCTTGATTTTGTCGGATGATTCTTTTTATTTTGTTGGATGAACTGCTTCGTCGATATTTAGCATTTCTTAATTGTGTCGTAGTTTTTGTGGTATGTGGCGATTTCGTTGTTTTTGCTGTGTAAACTTTGTGGACGTGGTGCTTTAACACAAAATCTGTAAGTGTAAGATGATTTTCATTTTAATGTTTGTAAACAATTAAGAATTCCCTTCCTGCAGAAAAGGGATTTTACTTCCTTCATTTTAACGCACTGAGAACGCAATTTCTTCATTGATTAATTAGCAAATTAATATTTCGTTAAATCTTTGGTTTCATTTTATGCATTCAAATACTATCTATTGAACCTAGTTTAAAAATTTTGCAAAAATATAGATTCTTTTTAGGTTAAGGAATACTGTTTCCTTTTTGTAACAGTACTATATTAACGCAATTTATTCATAAATTAACTAATTTCATATTTTTTTTTAAAAAAAATGTTTTGTTTTATTTTATTTATTGAAATGCGGTCTATTAAACCTACAATTTATAAAGTTTGAAGAAGCATTTTTGAATTAAAGAATTCTGTTTCCGTCCTGTAAACGTGCGAACTCAATTTCTTTATGAATGAAATAACTAATTCATATTTTTTTAATATTGTTTTTTTTTTTCATTTTATTCATGGAAATACGTTTAATTGATACTAGTTTATAAACTTAATTTGAAAAAAAAAAGATGTAAATATTTTCAAATAAAGTATTTTTATTTCCTTCATTTTAATCTAGAGAGAACTACTATACGCATTCTGCCTAGTTGTATATCTCAAATAATGTTCTGCGTTAACACTTAACATACCATAATAGGTCAAATGACCGTTTAAGAACTTTTGCATCGAAAATGAGCTTATCATCTTATCGTTTCTGCACATTTGACTTCATGACTTTTTCTAACAATTATATGCAGTTAATATTCTATTAATAATTTTTTTTTGTATTTTGTTTGTTTCGAATAATACTTGTCGTATACTCATTTCTACCACAACCGGTCATTTGACCGGGAGAACAATTTATTGCTTTATGAGGTTATCGGATCAGAAATTACAATGTAATGCGTGTTCAACGTATTGCATTCGATGAGTTGCACATTTCTGCAAAGACTGCTGCGTAGTGAGTTCAATCACAATAACTGTGAATTCAAATTTCAAGAAAGTACCTAAAATTTTAGCTTGACATTTTTGTGTCAGAAGAAGTCACAAAAACTAAATGTTTTAGTAAGTAGCTTATATTTTATTTTAATAGCTTTACTTCATTTCTAACTAACTGTTAGTTTTTACCCAGAAAAATGTCGAAACAATCAAGACAGCATAAGTTCTTAGAAAAAATAATATTAGTTATAAGAATATAAGAATTCTAATTCTAATATATTCTTATAATTCTTATATATTCTTATAATTCTTATATATTCTTATAATTCTTATATATTCTTATATATTCTTATAATTCTTATATATTCTTATAATTATAAGAATTGTAGAAATAATAATAATTAGAAGAAATATGTTTGCGGAAAATGTACAATGTAAACACCCTGCATATGTAAAAAATGCATTGAGCAATGAATTAAAAATTCTTATTCTTTGTGTTTGTAATAAATAAAAAGTGACAATATACGATTTAGTTTAATTATAATAGAGTCCTTATAGTTTATTTCCTTCCTAACATCCATGTTTCATACATTCTATCAAGAAACATAAAGTCCGGTCACTTGACCGGCTATGGTAGAAATGGGTATAGATTAAGTGTCGGTATGTTTATTGTTAAATAAACGCAAGCTTACGTAACCATCTAACATCAGTCTTTAAAATCGAGCTTAAATAACCTACGAAGCTGCTATAAGCTTTCCACTTTCGCCCGGAAAACTGCTGCAAATGTTGTAACAAAAGATTTATGACAGCAAAATATCTTTTGATACACTATCTGAATTTCATCTGTTTTATACCTTGTGCACTGCCATTTTGTCACAAGAACCTCAAAAAATACTTATTAAAAAATAAATAAATTAGATAATCATAACAGTAATAAATGAAAAAAAAAAAAAACTTTCTTGAATAGTATGGATAATCCTATAATAATATCCTATAGTCACAACAGGCAAATATTAGCTGTTAAGCCTAAATACAGAATCATTCGGCGTGATTCCTTTTTTTATATTTTAATAGTTATTAGTCGACAGCTCTTGGATGGTTTATTATGATACCACTGTCAATAACAAAACAAAAATAAAAGCAAAGATTGGTGCTCTAATTTCGTAAGACATCCTCAAAGATAAACTAAATAAGAATTTTTAGAATGAAAACAATTTTTTTTTAGATTCGTTGTGGTTTTTTTTTATCAGTATAATGACGATGATAGGATTCGAGGTTCATGATGCATATTTAACGCCACATCGTGAAGAAATTTAACAATTAGATTTTTTCTGGAATAAATTTGTTCATTCTGTATGCTGCCTAAGTTTTATTTCCCAACTTGCAATCGGTTTATTAATCCGGAAGACAAAATTTTGAAAAGTTAATATTTTTTGTTTTGTATATATTTTCTATAGTCTGGGAAATAAAGGGGGCTATAAAAGTTCTAACAGTTAATTATGCGGTGCATAATTAACTGTTAGAACTTTGCTGTTAGAACTGTTTGAAACGCAATAAACCATTTAATATTTTGTTGATAGAGAGCTAAAAAATCTTTAAATTGAAAAGAAAAACAACAATTCTTTGATAAATCAAACGAGAAAAATTAGAAGAATTTTTTAAAAAAGCCTAAAATGGATTTATTAATTATTTTAATTAACTAATTAAACGTTGATGATTGATTTTTTCATTTGATTGCTACTGATTGTTATACATTATTTTACATTAATAATAATTCATTAATTGTAAATCATTATTAATATTACTTAATTAATGTATTAGGTTGAAATATTAAAATCCCTCTTGCTTCCTATTGAGTTTGAAGAAGATCGGCAACCTAATCATATTTTATAGTTTAAATCATTTTTTAAATGTTTTTTTTTTAAAATCAAAAACAATTAATGGATTCAAAACATTTCTCTCAAAAATTCATTTTGAAAGTGTGTTTGGTAAAATAAACATATTAATTCAATAAATAAATGCGATATTCAATCATTATTCTGAATGTACAGTGCGCAAGAAAAAAAAAAAAAAAAAAAACGGACTTCCCTGAATAACTTCTGAACCAATGATCGGATCATCCCGTTCTAGGACTCCATCTTAATCTTCCTAATCTTCCATCTCAAATGTGCTAATTAATAAGTGCAGACGATATTTTAAGTTACGCAATCAGATTGTACATTATTGTAAATAAATTTACTAAAAAACTTCTTTGTTAATTTACATAATTTTTGCCATGTGCAAATCCTTTTCGGCAAATCCATGGCTAAAATTATGTGTAAAACAGGCAATTCATGCTTATTTCTCTTTCCTATTTTATTTTATTTCTTTCTTAAATTTTCTAAGTAAATTTTCTTTTAAGAAAATTTCTTTTTAAGTAAATTTTCTAAAATTATTAATTGTCAACTTCTTTAAATTATCCAGTATAATATTACCTTGCGCACATCCATTTTCGGGCCCATCCTTGGTAACTAACAAATCAAACGCACTTCAGTACTGCAATAAAAACGCACAATAAAACAAAAACCTTTTATTTACGCTTTTATCTTAATTTGCGCTTCTGTTTTCATACTTTGTAATCTGGCAATCTTGTTACGAAAATATTTTAAATCATTCTTGAAAAATTTCATTAATTTCATGTAAGTTCATTTGAATTCGCTACTAGCTTTATGCTAACTAAATTTTTTCATTATGGTACCACAGAATTCTGTTATAATTAAAAATAAATAAATTCCAATCATCTAAACGAAGTATATTTACAGGAGAGGCTATTGTGTGGCATTGAGGTAGTGTAAGTCGCGAGGTTATCCAAAAATAAATAACGATGTCCTTTAGGGGGAGGAGGAATTATATGTATCTGTAATAATATCGTCTGAAAAGCGCAATCTTGCTCAGGGGACAGAGCGCTCGCCTTCCAATGAGGTGAACTATGTTCCGCACTCGGCTCGCACCGACCACCTGGCATAAAATATCCTCACTGATGGACGGATCATGGGTTAGAGTCCCTTTGCCGTCAGTGGAAAGTTTTCGTCGTTTTCCTCTCCTTGTAACGCAAATGTGGGTAAGTTCCATCCAAAAGCCCTACCCAAAGACAAATTTTTCCCAATGCTTGATCCAGGAGTTCCCTTGTCTTCTGAGTTGGGCTCAAAATTACGAGGCTACGGAGTTGAACATTAGAAGCCGTAAACCCAGAATTTAGATCGGCTTTTCAACGACGGTTATAAAATAAAATAAAATCTTGCAAAACCATTGGTAAAAAAAGGAAAAAAGGAATAACGGTACCATATTGAAGGATGGAAAGTTGTATAGATGATAAATAAATTTCATTAGCGAATTGTAAACATATAAATTAATGAAAGACTATTAATTATTGGGAAAAAATGTCAGGATCTAAATTTTATTAATTATTTTTAAAATCTTTAGTGAAAGAAGGCAGAATGAAATTTTTTTCATCATATCGTTTTATCAACGTTAGTCTTTAAATTCTTTTTTTTTTTTNTTTTTTTTTTTTTTTTTTTTTTTTTTTGGTCAGACATTTGAATTTACATGTCTGGTGTGCTGTCTAGTCTATCTCTTATTTCGATTATTAGTTCATACATAAACTGAAAATGAAAGAACTGAAACGTGGTTTCCATTAAAATAAAAACGAAAAAGAAGGAAAATGAACATTGGAAATGGTTATCAGAGAAATATACTTCTTCATTGTTGAATAAAAAAATTTTTTTTTGATACTAAAATTGTACTAAAAGTTTTCTTTAATTGCACGCATAGATTCTCTTCGCGTAGTACAGTCATTTTATTTTAATTAAAAATAAAATTGATTTGAAATTTCTTTCTTTACAAGCATTTAAAATTAATTTCATAAAAATAACGAAAATGACAAATAGATTATTAATTGAATATAAATTTAATTACATGTTTTCCTAAATCCTAATCTCGGAATTCCTAAAAATTTCCTATACCGTTTTGACCCTTCGATGGAACACTAGGGTTCCGTGGAATAAATACCATTCGGAAACCGCTGCAATATAGGTTAACGATATTATTTGAAAGAGGGATTACCTTAATGATATAGCCGGGAAGGGAACGATAGCATCTGAAAAGAAAGGGTATAAGTTCGGAAACAGCAAAATTACTCCTCCCCCATTAATAAAAAAAAAAAAGAAGAAGAAAATCATACGTAAAATTTATAAATGTGCATACTGCTTAGGAAGATTATGGCTTTTTTTTTTTTTAACTGTATCACCTTAATACCACAAAAATGCGGTAGGTGACTCTTCAGTCTTTGAATCTCCTTTATACTTGTATAATTGGGCATCTTATCTCCTTCCATCTTTTTTAGTCTCTGCGACAGTAAATTACCTGATCGGAGATAGCTTCTCGCTGAAACACCACTACCTGTTCAGCAAAATGCTCTAACTTCGTTCCATTGAAGATTTTTTTTTTTTTTAAATAAATAAATAAAAAGAAATTCCAATAAAAGGCTGATCTTTTTATTTCAGATGAACTCAACTTTGATTTCATATCTTTCATTTTATTGATTTCTTAAAACGATTTATACTTTGTGGAATGATAAAAGAAAACAAACATTGTGTTTCTGAGAATGGCAATGATATACAGGTGATGCAACGCAGACGATAATGGGAATTACCGATTTTTATTTATGTTTCGCCTTTCAGTGCGGTCATGAAACTTTTGCAGGAAGTGGATTTTCATGTAAAACCTTAGATAAAATAGAGCGCTTTTTTAAGTTGCCCATAGAAAGATTTGATAAACTGTAGCAATAAAGATACGCTGTTCAAGTGATCTCGAACGTGACGCTGACATATTTTTTCCCCTTTAAAATTCCCTTTTATTTATTTATTTTTTTATATAAATATTCCCGGAGTTTTTAACTTCCTACGAATGTAACAAATTAATACAAATGGGAAACAACAGTTAGTATTTAAGTTAATCTACCAGGAGAAAGTAGATAAAATAGGTTTCAAAAAATAAGAGATTTGAATCAAAACGAGGATTTAACGAGAATTTGCATTCAATTCTTATAATTACTGCAAACATTTATAAAAGGAATTAAAGATGTAACTCCATAAATTAAAATTTTTTCTAAAAACTTAACTTCATTTAATTTTTTCGTTCTATTTTTATGCAATAAATCATAAATTAAAATTTCTATTCTTATATGATAAACTGCAAAAGTATTTTTTTTTTAATAAAAAGGCTTTTTATTTTTGCAAATTTTATAAGCTCTTTTCAAAAATAAATTTTTTTAATTCAATTGTTTATTAATGTAATTAAAAAAATAAAATGTTAAAAGTAAATTTTATTTTATATCAATTTGTTCTATAATTCAAAACTCTTAAGATCAGGTAAGACAAGCGAATGTTAAATACAAGAACAGAGTCGATTTCTTTATTACATTTTTAAATAAATTGCATTATAAAATAGCAAAACCATGAAATTCAACTATGCTGATAATAAAAATAATAAATTAATTAATAAAATAAAAGTTTGATTTAACTCAAATGAAACTTAATCCCATAAATTAAGATGACTTTATATTCGATTCTAAGCAAATCCTGCCCATATTTTTCTTAAAATTAAACACATTCTATTAGGTTAAGAGTTCTGTGACCTTACAAAATAAGAACTAAAATAGGATTTAGAATCAACACTATAAATGATTAAAAGTTAAACTTAAATAAAAATAAATAAATAGATAAATAAATCCTACCTTATAACACTTACACATCCAAAAATTATTATTTTGAAAAATAGAACATTCTAAAAGCATTTTAAATTTATCGAATCAAACAATAAAATAAATACAATGGAAGCGCGGCCGATTTCTCATTTTCACTATCTGAGCATGAATTAAAACAAGTAATTATCGTTTGGTTATCAATTCCGTTATATTTCTTTTTCGTTTGCTAGATACTACGCAAGCATGCTAATATCAGTTTAGCAAATTAAGTTTATGTAATAATTTTTTTTAAAGTCATGGGACCTCTGTATAAAAACAAAGTGCGGTTTATAATAATACGACGCTTCACAAAAAAGTTTAATTTTATTTACTCTTATAACCAACCATATCATTTTTCAGGTGAGTTAGAAGAAGAATCAAAGCATACAGATCTCGGAGATCACTTTCCAGCCAATCACATCTATTTAAGAAAATTCGGAAGTGAGACATTGGTTTTGGCAAAGCGGCATTTATCAGCCGGCACCGTACTCGGTACCTTCAGAGGAATTCTGAAGGAACAACCTGACTACAATAAAACCATTCTAAAGGTACGATTCTGAATTTATTTATGGGTTACAAAATATTATAATTATGAGTAGTAATAAATCATTTGCTTATGTAATGAATAATTTAAAGTTAATTAATAACCTATTTCATAATTTAAAATATAAGTTTTAAACATAAGTATTGTAAGATATTATTGTTATTTATTCTCTATGTTAATTCTAAGTTTTCCTATGCGCTCTCTTTTGTAACTGATAAAAATGCTATTAAAAAAAATTATGAAAAATACATAAAGTTTTGGACAAAATTTTTCTTTTTAATATAACTATCTAAATTTAAGAAAAAAAAATATTAATTTATAATATTCTTCATTAGGCTTACGAGAGCTAAATAAAGCGCTGACGCGTCATTGCAGTGTGGGCCAATTTGCAGGAAATGAAAGTAAAAATAAGTTGTAATGTTTACCGATTTCCGCTAGTAATTTTAATAACAATAAAATGTAGTTTTAGCACTAACACAAAATATGATATTTTATTAAAATATTTCTTTAATGCAGTTAATATTTGATTGGGAGATTTTTTTCTTTAAAATCGATTAAATAATCAGGACAATGATTTTTATTTATTTACTTAGTAATCTCTTGTAGCACGTTTTGCAGATTTCAATATAATAAAAAAACAAACATAAAAAATAGAAATAAATTTTGTGGCTGAAGTATGAAAAAAAAAAAAAAATCGAAAAAGCGAGGGGTTGTTGATTTTGCTGGTGACTGGCTCTCTTTAAAATAATTTATAAACAACATTTAAGTAGAAAAAAAAATGCATCGAATTCACAATTTATTTCAAAAGTTTCATTTTGGCTTTTAAAATAAAAATGAATCACAATTAATTTACCTATCCTATAATTTCATACTTATATTGAAATAAAGACGTGACAATTTTCGGAAAAATGGAATATCCAAAACATTCCTTTAGGTATGGATAAAGATATGAATTAAAATAGGAAAAAAATGTTTGTGTACAGTATTTAAACTTTTGTCTGAATTTAATTTCATATTTGACATAAAAGAGAATTTTCCAAAAGTGCTTGGTGCTGCCATCTCTATTATTAACCGCTCAACTAATGAAATTTTACAGGTTAGCCGCTGCAACGGTGGTTCTCCAGTGCACGTGATGCTTGAAAATGAAGGTCATTGGTTAAAACTGATGAGAAACGCAATTGTACCAACTGATGCCAATATTTGCCTTCGAATTTCAGGTAATTTTAAAATGGAAAATGTATTTGTTCTGTTTAATTACTTGTTCTTCAATTTTTAAAAAAAATTCTATTTGTATTAGTCTTTGTATGCTTCCGTAACGTGGAAACACAGGACCGGATTAAGAGAAGGGGGGGGGGACTAATGTCTTCCAAATTTAGGGCTATATTATAAGTGAGGGGCCTATGAAACTCTTATGGAAGTAAAATTAATTTTTGTAATTTAATATTATAAACAATTTAGAAATTCTCTAATCATAATACTTTGCAACCTTTCCTTAGAATAATCGAAAATGTATTCTACATTTTAAGTTTTAATTTCCGAAAAATGATGTTTGATAACATTGTTATCGACAAAAATCTAACATGTTAAGATAATATTAAGACAAAAAACAAATAGAAAATTTCTAATTTTTTCCTTTTGATTTTTAATTATATTATATTTCATACTTAACATTTATGGTTTCACTTAGTATTTTTTGCTGTCAAAGTAGTTTAACAGTATTATAATATTTAATGCTTTTGCTATTATTTTTTAAAAAAATATTAACTTTCCAATTTTTTGAAAAACACGTTAAACTGAAATTAACTTTAATAAAAAGTTTCGATATTATTGAATGCATGGTCAATTTTAGCCGATTCAGTATAGGTAGGGTTATACATATGATCGTATATTATAAGTAGGTTAAAGGTAGGGTTTTTCTGTCATACCCTAATGTGACGCTGCTGTTAACTTTTAAATCTATAGACTATTTAATTCTATAGATTTTTCTATATTGAAATAAAGACAGAACAATTGAATAGAAATCTATTTTAAAATTATTTCCATTTTATATCGCATTAAATCGACATATACGATTGATAATTTTTGTAATCGGAAATGAAAAATATCTCTCCTTTGTGAAAGGACTAAATTTTCTTTTTCATTTAAGTTATTGCTTTTTTTATGTGTCATGTCTTGCAAAGCAATAAAAAAAATTTTTTAGTCAACAAGTAATATCGAATATAAGGATTATTAAAATCCTTCTAAAAGAAACGAATCGATAAAGCGAACAGATATTATGAATTTAGAATTTTATCGGAATAATGCATTTTTTTTTCTGTAAATTTATTACCAGTGTTGTTTTTTCGGACCTTTTATCTTTGACTATACAATCAGAAAAACATTTATCAATTAGACATTAATTATGTAATACAAACGTGGTTGTTACTTAAAAGTTTAATTTGTTTAATAATGATTTCATTTCATTTATTTGTTTATTACCCTAAAAAAGTTATCGGTCCTCAACCGAACTGCATCTATGCGAGATAATTTCAGTTACAAATTGACATGCGTGAAAAATTAAAATGTTTTGATGTCATTGATTGGAAATGTTATCGGAAAATGAAATGAAATCCGGTTTCCATTTTAGTTTCAATTTCACATTGAAAAGGCGAAACTATGATTTATTTCCATAAGATTTAAAGAGATGAATGTCTGTTACCAATTAACACGTTTATACACGCTCTCGCATGAATGAAGCAATGATAAAGTCGCACCCCTCTATAGTGAACCGTCTGCGGAGCCAGCAATAGGTTCACTATATTTAAAATCTGCGAAACAAAATATATTATTGAGCGTATTGATGAAAACAACGATTGCAACAGGAACATAATTTGCTTAAAAAATATCACTAAAAACATTCTTCGTATGACGAAGTAAATGCTCTGTAAGAATTTTTTAGATGTTTTTCTTTGCAATTTTCGCCATTTTTTTTATTTCTGTCATCAAGGAAGATACAGTGAAACTTCTCCTAAAGGCCACCTCTACTTAAGGGCCACCTCTATTAAGGGCCAATATTTTGAGGAACGAAAATTTTCCCCATAGACATAATGTTAATTTTCCTCCCATTAGAGGGCCACATTTTCCTGACTACCTCCAATAAAGGCCATTTTT
>NC_092209.1:89440814-89464076 GCF_043381705.1 Parasteatoda tepidariorum
TTTATGTTATATATATATATATATATATATATAGGCAGGGAAAGAGGGCACAATATTTATTTACTTATTAGAAAGAGAGAACAATCATCAAAGTGACACAAATCTTTCCTATGGTTCCATTAAAGTGAGAAATCAAAAATGATAATTGTTGCATAACTTAAAGCCAAAAATGGATTAAAAGACAGGATGTGAATATGAATATAAGTGTGCGAAAGAGCCTTTAGTTTATAATAGTAAATTAAGAAAAAAATTTAGATGAAGGAATAACATAAAAAATTAAATTATTTTAAACATTTACATGACTTCTTCTCCCCTTAGTAGGGAATGAGAAGAAAAAAATGCACGTGATATTGTATCCCCAGAAGGGGATAGAATATCGTTCACTTGAAATTTCTGTATTGTATTCTGAAAGTTATCGGGTGGGGATTTATTTATTTACATTTTTTTGGAAGCCGCAAATTTTAGAGCAATATCTCCGAATGCTCGGTGTGTGATCGCTACTTCTTTGTTTTGATTGACCATCCATTGGCGATGCGTTCATTGGCCGATTATCGTGGGAAAGATTTCATTTAACTTTTGCCGGTTGCGATGCTTTCGCTTTTTCACGTGATAAGCACTCTCTATAATAAGAGAGAAGTCACTGATAAATTCTCTGAGAGGAGTGATAAGAGAACTCTTTCTGCCTGAAGGGTTGGGGAGAATGTATTGTGAATGTTGGATAAGATATCGTCCTATACGTAATCCTGTTATTGTATTTAGTTACAAAGATATTGCTTAAACTCTCTGGAAATTTTCTTATTTTTTTTGATAAAAGTTATATCCTGCTTTCATTTAATCAGGAGTAAAATGATTTGTTTCTGAAATATTTCAGTTTTTATTCCGTTTCGGTTTTTGTCACCCTAAAGAATTTTATTTTAATAATTAGGAGGCTTCGCCCCCCTGTTCTCTCAGCTCACCAACTCCCGTAATTGTAGCTCATTCGTTATTGTTTTCCCTCTAAGAAAAATCAATGTTTTTCATCAGAGCAAAACACATTTTGTTTATAACATATACTATTATAATAGCTTTATTAAGATTTTTCTTGTTAAAGTAGACGATTAACGATTAATCGATTACCGATTTAACTTGGACGATTAATCGTCGACTATTATCTAGAATTGAAAAATAATTATCAGTACTTGAAAAGAAAAACTAACTTTAAGAATACAGATGTGAGAAAAAGAAGAATTAAATGATAAATAATTTTACTCGTAGACGTAATTAAAGGAGTTTAAATAAGAAACGATTTTCTATCAATTATCTATCATGGTGTTTTTTTTTAAAAAATTTCCATTTTAATCTGAGATTTGTTACCCTGTTACCTGTTTTAATCTGAGATACAAACCCTCGAGGACATTCTAGCCCCAGATCAACTGGCCCCAGTCATGAACCAACAATAGAGCATGTCATCGTTAATTTTTACTAATCAACTTTTAGCCTTACATTTTGAATTTTTATCTACTTTTGATTTTAGACTTCATAGACTTCTAGTCAGACTTTTACTTTTAGACATTTACTATTTGGACTTTTAGCTTTCATTGATTTTAGTTTTGAGATTTTTTATCTCTTGTTTCCTTATTATTATAATCATTTAATTCTCGACATTTACACTGGCGCTATTGGGTTTCACTGCCTTTAACACATGTTTTTAATTGTCAAACTTTATTGTTAATCCACTTTTAACTGATCACCACCACTGTCATTTGGCGAAATTTTACTGTAACTTTAGTTTTTAGAGAAATTTTATTGTAATAATTTTACTTTTATCTCCGTATACCCCCCTGGGGTGGGTCGGAGTTCAACCTTATCATTAATCTGAGATTTATATCTGGTAACATCTAATCTCTCTCTCTCTACGTTACTTTTGACATCAACTTAAGCTCGAGCTTATAAAATAAAGGTCAGGAGCGATTAAAATAAAATGTTGCACAACAATGAGTAAATAATCAATATTTAAAGCAAATATAGTAAGAGAAACATTCACAAAATAAGCACTTAAAATTGTAATTATTTCCAACTAATTAAAATTTCGAAAAAAAAAATTAAATAAAATAAATAAAAATTTGTATTAAGTTTACGAATACAAATGTCAAACTGCATGTAAAATTTTCAACTCCGTAGTTGTTTTTCAGCGGGCAGCAGATCGACTGTTATGGTATTTTTCACAGCACGTTTAACAGTAATAATTCACTTACTAATTATCAAATATCAAATGTTAATTTTTTCCCCCGTCGTACTCCCTGTTTATTTTTCTATGCACTATTACTATTTCAAGTTTTAAGTACAATAGTTTTTACACAACAAAACAAAATGAGTGCGAAGAAAAAAAAGGTCAGAAAAAATTTGCGAAACCGGACTTAAAATTGGAAAAACTTTCGAACAAATTTGAACTTAGGAGGAAGAAAAAAAAAACTGTTTAAGTTCGTAAACAAATATTACCCTTTCAACACAAGTTTCAAGTTTATAGATGCGTTCCTGAGGTCTATATAGTGGTCACCATAGTATTTTTTAGTATGTTTAACAGTTGATTTTTAAACTAATCATCGAATGATAATTTTAATTCTTTATTCTATCGTGCTCTTTACACGTTCTTTAAGTCACATTCGTTACTTCATTAAGAGGAAAGAAAATTTTCCTCTCAAATTCTCTTTTTCTATCATTACTAATTTAAGATTTAAAGTGTAGAAAAAGTGAGTTCAGACAAACCTAGAGTAAGTCATGAAATTTCAAATACCAAAAAGAAGAATGTGAAATATACAAATGAAAATAAATTATGAGAGGATAACTTAGAATAACGCAACGGAGAACATCTTTTCTAATAATTTGCTTGCATTTTAATATCTTAAAGTATTTTTATTCTGCAATTGAAACTTTATGACTTACTCTAGGATTGCCTCAACTTACTTTTTCTTTTACATTTTAAATTAATAATGAAGAAGAAAGAGAATTTGCAACGAAAATTTTATTCCCCGCTATAGCGTCCTTTTAATCTCTTAAGCCTACTAGATTCTATCTATGGAAAGACGTTTTAGTGTTAGACGTCGTTAGTGATAGAAATGCATTACGAAAATGATGCTCCACGCAATTTTCATTTCAAGAGTGGAATAAACAAACACACTCTCTCCCTTTTTGTCAACTTATAAAACGTAATTTATAAAATTTTATCTTATATCTCTTAGTTTTATGTCTATTAGTATGCTTTTGTCGAAGTGCAGTCGAAATTACGAATGACGATAAATATTTCTGGTACTTAGCTGTTACAGAAATCATGAAGTTCACCAATCTGCGAGAACTGCGCCAGATTCTGATATACATTCTGATTAACGATAAGATTGATAAGTGCATATGTTAAAGCCGTGATGGCTCAAGGGTTAGAGCTTCAGGGGCTAGCTACATGGAGAGGAAGACCACGAGAACCTCCCACAGTTAGCCTGACGGCAAGGGGACTCTAACCCATGATCCGTCTACCACTAAGGATATTTAACGTCAGTACTGTGGTCGGTGCAAGCCGGAAGCGGAATTCTTATGGATCAATAGTCGCTGGCATTCGAAACCGGGTCACCTCATTGGAAGGCGAACGCTCTATCCCCTAAGCCATTGCGTCTCTATTATTACTAATTAAGTAGCTCTGCAGAATTTCGTTTAGTGGAAGGCCTAATCGGTTTTTGATAAACACTGGAGCCTTTTTTTCCAAAGCTCTTTCGTAAAGAAAATCTGAACCACACGGGAAAAACTAGGACATTTAGAAAAACTAGAGCAATCTTTATATTCAAATTTTACAAAAACTTTGTTATCATAGAGAGTACATTAGTCAGACATGAACAAAATATTACATAATAATTAAGAATAGTTCTTCACAGCAAGTTGGCATAAATAATTTAAAATTATAGCTTTGCTTCAACAGTTAAGGCACGTAAACCGTTTATTTTCCTTGAAAAGAGGTTTTGAACACCATTGTTAAGAGCAGTGACTATGTATAACATTGAGTAAAGTACAGTAAGAATTAAAACTCTTCATTTAATTGTGCGATAAATTTCGATAACAATAGCACATATTGTACTTTCACAATTAGTGCTTCGCAAAAAAAAAATAATAATAAATAAACTCGTAAATTCCTACATTTACGAAATGGTGTTTATAGATAGATAAAAATACTTGCCACAGACTTTTTTCGAAAAAAAAAACTTTACTAATAAAAAAATACTTATCTGAAATTCCATTTCTCACATTAGGATTGTTTTAACTGTTGAACTTCTTTTTAAAATGCTTAAAATCGACTTATATTCTCAACAATAATGAAGCTAATTGAAAAACTTATATTATTACGAAATATGAAAACTTATCTTTTAACAAAGTATCAATATAGAAGTAAATGTAACCTCTGAGACTTCGATAATTTTTATTTCTTTCTTTGCTTAAATGATAAGATAAACTATCTTGATAATATGTAGATAAACGAATTTCCGAATAATCTGTTTATTATGTTATTAAATATTTAGTAATGTGGCAGCACAACACTTGTATTATTCATTTGTCTCCATCGTGCAGGTTAAGGTACGTAAAATAATTTTGGTAACTTCTGTTTTGTCTCGTGAAAAGAAAAACAAATAAAATCTTGACTGATGAACTCGCTAATTAAGAGATTTTGTACTTATCTGTTATAGTGATCATGTAGCTAAAATTCGCCAACTGGTCTGAACAACGCCAGATTTAGGGCTACAGAAGTCATGGGCTATCGATAATATAATTGTATCAAATACGAAAATATCGTGATCATTACTGATAACAATACTTATCGAATACGAGTATGTACCGATTATTATTGATTACTATAATTAGAATGCGATAATATCTTGATTATTATTGATTATTATAACCAGAATACGATAACATCACGATTACTATTGACTATTATAATCACAGAATACGATAATATCGCATACATACATATAAATAATTTTAATTATCGAGTTTGTTCCGATTATTATTGATCGCTATAATCTGTATACGATAACATCACGATTATTATTGATTACTATAATCATAGAATACGATAGAATACGATTTTTTTTTTGTTCACGATAATATTGACGAATGGAAAAATCATATGAATTAGTTAAATTGAAAAAAAAAATGTCGTAGCATATTGTAAAATATCGATATTTTTTAACAATACATATTGATAACATTTGGCACTTATCAGGTATAATAAGTGCAAACATTACTTCTATTATTGTTCTCTCCCTCCACCTATTCATTCTTCCATTTATTTATTTTTTCTCCTTATACCTGTTTCAATTTCTTCATTACGACAAATTTCCAGGGTGGGTAGAGTCTGTGATTACAACAGCTTAGATCGGGGTCCGATTCTGGGTGGGACATTATTTTATAGTTGTTTTTATTCAGTCAGTTACGCCATCTGCTGACAAAGGTTTTAACTAATTTTAAATCTTTATGGAACTAATCATATATAGTTTTCTTAGCATAGCGCTAATCATACAATTGGGTCTCTTTCCTATTTAGACGTCTATCATTTTCAGCTCAAACGGTAAGAAATGTTTAGAACATTCGTTGTTTGTATAAATTGTTTTTATGTTTCTTACAGGAGGCGACATTTTGTGTACCGTCACTAAAGACGTCAATAAGGAAGTGGAATTGAAGGTGACGTGTCATATTGTGGAACAACTAAAGGATCAATTGAACGAGGAAACTGAATCGTCTGTCGATAATATAAGTGAGACAGAAGCTGGCTCTGAAGGCATGCTAAATTTTGATTCAGAGCAAACGATAAGAGAAAAAATGCCTTCGAATAAACTGGAAATGGAAGCTCGAACATCACCCATTAGAAAAAGTGAACAAGACAATACTTGTGATTCTGAAGTTAAAAACAACATTGACAATACTTCTAACCAAGAGGCTCCAATTTGTGGTAAGTTATAAGAGTTAGGTAGTGATGCGGGCGTTTTGATTCAATAAACGGGCTAGGGGATTTGTCGTATAGCATTCAAATTTGTGGATACTATCTTGCTGCAAATCGGTGGATTTTAATCTTGAAATCGATTTAGTTGATTTTAATCATAATTGAAATCTGCTCTTGTCTAATTTTGAGTTAAATAAGCAGATTTGAATCAGTGCTTTGAATGAACTTCTTTCTTTCTTTTTTTTTTTAGTTTGTCGCAAATAACGGTCGAATTACCATGATATTTCGCTTAGTTCTTTATGTTACGGAGCGTAATACGAAAGACTTATTTCCTACGCAATAACTGTAGGTAGGAATATATGTAACTATATATTCCTACGCAATATATAATTAAATCATTTAATAATTTCGATAGAATTGTTTTGTTTTGTGACTCAACTGATATTTCCCTTTGCCACTTTGCAATTATTGCAACAAGATGGCGCTTTACATTCTACTTGCTTTTGTCCAGTTTTCCTTCAGTATGCACGTTTTTTTTTATAGTTACAGAAGCTAGACAGATGGTCGAATTTACAACACTTATTAGTACCGCAAGGCTCGTAGGACGAGGTCTAATCCTGCTCGAAATTTTTATGTGTCGTAATGTTAAAATAAAATTGAGATTGCATTAGATCTTTTATTACTGTTACCAAAATCAAATGTGAACACGCATCATAGCTTGAAAAATGCAGTAATGATAGCAACGTCAGGATGAGGAAGGTAAGAAGAGTGCTCTGCAGATAATATATGTTAACAGTTCACATGGGAGCATTTAAAGTGAATGTAAAGTCCTACTAAAGATGGACGCGTCCCCAAATTGAAAAACGCTCAGTAATAGCGTTTTTACTGCCTGAAAATTATTGTTTTGCTCAGACAGTTTTGTAGTGATGTCACGAATCATAACTCAATTAATCAATAAAGCCAATGAATTATTTTGAGATCACAGTGCTTGCTTACCCTTGAATTGGCAAATCCCATATTAGTGTCAGTGCTAAACACTGCTTGTCATAAACAAGAGCCATTCGACGATAAATGTCTACATTACGTTCTTCTTCTGGTGCCTTTGTGAACCATTCTTCAGTTCTGAAAGCATCCTTCTTTCGCACGACTTTACATTCACTTTAAGTTCTCTCGCGTGAACTGGTCAATCAGTTAAATGCAATCTGCAGTGCACTTTTCCTACCTTCATTTGTAATTCTGAATGGTGGTGGTGCTGTACTTCTGATGCTATGAAACGTGCCCATTTTTTATTGTAAGTGTCCATATTTAACGTGTCCACAAGGTGTCAGGAGGTGCGGAGTCTGTTCTGTAAAATGTTAGAGACATTTCGCCTCGATGCAAGCTGGATTATAAATTAGGACGCAATGTTAATATTTGTTTATTCGTTTAGGTATATACAGAAAATTAAATGTACAAATCTGTTATTATTTGCAACAGCAAAAAAGTAATGAAATTTTAAAGATAAAATTTTATACTAATAAGTTAATGCTTTTAGGCACAAAGAAAGATGAAACATGCCATTCGGAAGAGTCAAAGCGTCGAAGACTGTCATTATCAGATCGAGATCATTCGGCAGAAGAGAACGGTGTGTATAAGTGCCCATTATGCAGTTGTCTCATTGAGGACCGGAGAATGTTCGAGAAACATCTTCAGTCTCATCGAAGCTCTTCTTTCAAACGAGTTTCCTCTCATATGACGAACGCTCAAGCTTTCTGTGATGCTTGCAACATACAGTTCATGTCTGTGGATACCTATCAAGTCCACAAAAAGTACTACTGCAAGTCCAGGCACGACAGGGAAGATCCGAGCACTTCACCTCCTTCTTCGGAGCCATTAATGATTCCCGGTGCATTTAAGCCATCACCAGATACTGTCATACTACGCAATGGTACTCTGAACGGAACAGTGCCCACGCCGTCACTCATTCAACCACAGGCTATTTATGCTGCCATTTCAACAAATCCACTTATTCTACTTCCATGTTCACTAGTCAGCGGAGAAAGTTTGGTGGCACAAAATGGAATGGCAGGGATAGTCCTGCAAACGAACCCCGCTATAGTCGGAAAGCAGCCACCTGTTCTTAAAAAAGAAGACATGCCTCCCAATAGAAAAACAAGTCACCCAGCAATGAATTTTAGCAGTGTACCTCCCGAGGTGATTCCAGAAGATTCGACTCTGTTACGTAAACGTAAGATGAGCGAAGGAGACGTGCTAAACTTGAAAAAGCCTCCAAAACTTACAGATTCGGAAGTTCGAAGATCACCCCCAAGCGATCCGGACACTCCTCTCGACCTGAGCTTGAAAAGAAGGCTCGACATTTCTTACAAAAAAACTTCAGAGAAAAGAACTGTTGAGGTTATGGAATGTTCACCAATCTGCAGCGTGGAATCTTCGCCCAGGTCAGCTGGATTCCCACCCTCTGGAATAATCAAATCTCCTTCCAGTAATGACAGTATTCATTGTTATTCATCTCGGTCACCCCCGGAAGCCGAAGATCCCGTTCTGCCTCCTGGCATGCCACCTCCTAAAGTGCTCAAACAAGGCAATAATGTTTGCGAGGAATGCAATATAATATTTTACAAGTATGACAACTATGTGGCTCATAAAAAACATTATTGTGCTTACAGGAGGCACCAGTTATCAATCCTTGCAGCAGCCGCGTCTTCGGGTCACGAGCAGCATTCCAGTGACGACAACAACAGCAACCACAGCGCCGTGCAGGAAATTGCTCATGGAACGGAAGAGAATAGCAAAACAGCAAGAAGTGCTGAACCTTTTCGTGTTGTAAAGAATTCCCATTCTGCGTTCGTTTGCGATGCCTGCGGGGTGAAATTCAGCTCATTAGATACGTTAAATGCACACCAAACATATTACTGTTCTAAAAGAGCAGATAGTGTCATGTCAAAATACGTTAAAAGTAGAAGTGAGAACAATGAGAGTCCAAGCAGTCTGGAACCGCCATTTTCCGGACCCGAAGAGTGGAAATGCAACTACTGTGAGACGACGTGCTCCTCGTATGAGACGATTCGACGTCACCTCCTCACCCACAGCGAACTTAGAGGATTTCGTTGTTTGCTTTGTGGTTATAAGGGCAACACTTTGCGTGGCATGCGAGCTCATGCCTGCGAGCATTTAAGCGAGAATTCAACTTCTATAGAGGAATTCTTGTCGACGACTGTTATTTCGGAAAACGACGCTTTACCGATTTCACGTCATACTGCTGAACTGAGTGACGAGGACTCTGAATCATCGAAGCGAAGTGTCTCCGAAAAAGGCGAAGCTGAGACCTCTCGGGACAAAATGTCTCCGAGCGAGGCTCATTTTGTGGAAGACCAAGAGTCGAATGGCGTGAAAGTCGAGGCTCGTGATAGCAGCCCGAGTCATTCTGAGAGCGTGAATCCTCTCGCTTTCTGCGATGTGGTCATCAAAACAGAGCAGACTTCTAGCGGTGACGATGAATCACGCGATGAGCACACGAAGACTCATATTAAATCCGAACCCGATTGTGATAGCAGTAGTCAGGACTCGGCACATATGGAATCCCCGCCCGTGCAACCCATTTCGGTGATTCGTTGCGTGCCGGAAAAAGATCGAAAGGATTCTAAAAAGAATACAGACTCTTCCCAAACGAAACCAACCGAACTGAAGTACTGTAAGTCGTGTGATATTTCTTTTTATCACATGTCGAACTTTGTTGCACACAAAAAATACTACTGTTCGCATCCAGTGCCGAATTGCATACACGAAGCAGCAACAGTTCAATAATTTCATTATTTAACTACTATGTACAATTCAATTGTTGTATGATAAACATTATGAAAAGGTTTGATAAATATTATAAGGGTAAAAAAAATCAAATCTCTTTTTTAAAACTTGTCAAAATTTTGAGCTTAATTAGTTCATGGACTTTTGAAGAACGTTTTCCTTATTCCCAGTGAAAAAAAACAATTCATCAGATTTAAATGCTTCATGAAATGCTGCTGCATGTGATATTAACAATTAACATATTTAAACAAATTATTAGGGCAAATTTCCACCAAAAATAGTGTAATGACATGATTGAGACATGATTTTTTTTATATATATTCAGATAATTAGTTCTATCTGGAGGGATCATTTTTACTCTGGATGTATTTAATTTATTTTTAAGCTAGTAGAATTATTTTTTACAATCTTTATTTAAACTCAGGAGATATTTTTTTAACTATTTAAGTGCTAATTAAAAACTTCTACAATTTTCAGCTTAACAAAAGTTATATGCAACTTTTAAAAGTAGTAACACTATCTTTGAAATAATATTAAAGAAAAGTTTTATTTCCTATTTCATACTCAAAGCAGTTGGATTACTTTTCTGGAAAAAACGGTCTAATCGATACTACTATACTTAGAATTGCTGTATTAAATGTAAAAAGGATGCTCCCGGTCAAGTTTAAGAAAGGTTACTTTTCACGAAAATGATTTTGGTTCAGATAGCTCAAAAGTGTCTCATTTTCGGTTCGAAAACAATATTTGGAAGAGGAATATTTGTAAGCAAAGAACATGTTTGAAGGATTCGTTAAAAAAAATTTTTTGTTAAAAGTTATTGGAGAGCTTACAAGATGCGACTATTAAATTTCTAGGACTGGTCTAATAACGTCTGAAAATATGAATCATGTACCCATTTCCTTTTTTTCACCTACACACGTCATAGTGTACTTCTGTAAAAAGTTTCAGAGTTTAGTCTTCCTTTGAAATGCTCCATACTTTTGCCGCTGAGTTTTTCTCAACTCTTTAGGTGCAATGACACTAAGAGAGCGTTCGAGAGATACATAACCCCTTAACGGTTACAGGTAAATAAGAATTGCAATAAAAATATCAATTTAAAGGTGGAAATGCCACCGCAGTTAAAAAAAAAAAACCGAAACTAAAATAACTTAACTAAATTTTCCTTGCAAACGATAAATAGCAAAACTGAAATAAACCAGTTAAAATGAAAAACGATTCGGCGCAAGTGTGAGGCAGCCACATTGCGTTGCTCAAAAACGTAAAAAGTATCAGAAAAGTTATTTTGTAATGAAATCAAAGCGCAGTAAAATACATTGCGAAATTTCAGATCTAATTTTATGTGCGTAATGAAGCAGATAGGATATTTTTATTACTAAAATAAGACAGGAAAATTTCTACTCAGTTTGAACCCGGTTTAAAACATTACCTCTCTGCAGATATTGCATTAATATCTGCAGAGCAAGCTCAGTCTTAAAGGGGCGAAATGGCTTCGGACATCTTAAAACCTTTCTTTTTTCGAATTTTTTTTTTCGGAGGTTGTCGAGATTAACTTTACTCTTCCGTTAAATTTCTGGAAAATTTCCTAAATAGACAAATATTAAGGATTCAAGTTGAAATGCATTTTATACTATCTAAACTGTAGTACTCTTTTAAAAACAAGAAGTATTTAAAAAAAGAGTAAATTCTTACTTAGGTCAACAAATAAAAATTTTATTTTAGTTACTTTTATTAAATAATTACAATTTTTTCTCCCATATGAAACTAAAATTAATGAATTAAATTTAATTAATGAACTAAATTTGAAAAAAACTATTTTTATATCAAGTGTTATCCATTATAAGCTTAAAAAATGTATTTGAACTTAAGTAGATGAATAAAAAGTATTTTATTAACGATTGAAAATTTAAAAACAAGGTATAGGGAGAGTACTAGAACTTCTAGTACGAATTGAATAATTCCTATTTTATTGTAAACAGTCCTGTTTAAAATGGAATGGAAACATATCATTATTAACATACATATAGGCATAAATGTGGATCATTTAAAGAAAAAAAATAACATGAACTTTTGATGTCCCATGACTTAGGACTTGGGTCATATTAATTTAAAAATAAAATTCCAAATAACATTAACTATTTGAACATGTCCAAGTAAATTGGCTCGCAGATCCCTTTTTCCCCTTCTGTTCCTGTTCCACTCATGTTACCATGGTAACTTTATTTATTGACTTTTAATTTAGTATTTCATTAAATATGAAATTAATTAAAAGAAATATGGGTAGGTATCAATATTTGTGCAAATAAAATTAACTTTTTTATTTCGTCATCACTATTAATATTAAATCTACTGAAATAATTTTATTTACAAGGAAAAGTTTGTCTAGAATATAAGTTGCTTATTGTGTAAGATAACTTTTATTTTATTTGAACACAGATAAATATTGATAACAGAGGGGAACACAAAGCAGATGTTTTTTCCCCTTTCTTTTATGTCCCAAATCAAAAAGTGCACTGCTGTTTAAGTTTTATCCACAAGAAACATTCCAATTACAGCTGAAATATATATTTTGAATATTATTATAACTTAGTTAATTGAAACTTACCAACTCAGCAATATATTTACCATAAATTTTAAAGCTATGATAATCAATAAAATTTTTTAAATATTTTCATATTAAAATGTTTTGTGAGTCCTTAAATCAATTTCTTTACAAAAAATTCCTTTGATTTAAATTAATATTTTTGTTTAAAAAAAATCGGTTGATCTAAAAGTTAACAAACACTGGTTAACACTAGTTCATTTGCAAAAATTAAACTACATACTATGATTAAAAGCATGTTTACAATTGTTGATCTCCACCCCTTTGACAGTTGAGTTTGATCAGGTGTTCCTTTAATGGCATTTCAAAGGTCTGGTAAACGAATTGACCCTATTGTATTAGTGTATAAGCGCACATAAATTACATTTACTGCCAGTTATATCTCCTTTTATAGCAAATATATATATATTTTTTAAAAATGTATTCTTATTTTGTAAATGCAGTTAAGCTCATTTATTACGAACCCTGATTAAATTCCCGATTTTAACTGTTTGTTTGCGATCATATTTTTATTTAATAAATTGTAAATTGTATTATTGACTAACTTAATATTTTTGACAAAACGAATGTCTCATTCATGTAGGATTCATTATTGGTAGTATTGTTTCGAATTCAATCGGAAAATATTTCTTACATTTTTAAAGCACGTTATAGTGTTTATTTTTAAGAGTTGCTTATAACCTATCAGTTTTATTTGTTTTGCATTTAGAAATTTTCAAAGTGCAGTTTCTTTTTTGTTTATTTTACATTTTTTTATGAAATTGTTTAAACATAAGAATAATTAAATGATTGTTCAAATAACATTGAAATTTTCGAACTTGTGTAAATTTTCATGAATATATCAGATGTTTGAAAAAAAAATTGCTTCATAAATTTTTGAAAAGACAAATAAAAAATTTGCATTTAATTTTTTTGTTTGTTTATTGAGATTGCACAACGTATCGAAATAGCAAGTTTCAAAGAGAGATTACCCTTATTAGTTCATAATAGAATGAAATTGTTAAGAGACTCTATCAGAAAGTGCATTCTGACGTTCTCTACTAAAGACTACTACTTAACTAAAATAAAATTATTCTAACTACATTTTTGCAAAAGAAAAGGAAAAAGTAACACTTTAATTTTAACATAAAAATTTGTTCTCTGATATCATCATAGCTCTCTCTATCATAGCTCTTATATAAACTCTATCTTACAGCTTACATATACTAAAATAACAATTAAATCAAAACCCATCTTACAGCTTACGTATACTTATATAAATAAAATCTAGTACTTTTAATAGAAATTACGAACAGGCCGCACTATTATAAATTTCAGATCAAATCTCAGTGAAGGCACTTTTAGGGATGCTGGCCCCCTGAGTGCAGCATCCCTAAAATCCATTTTTATCGCACAATTTAATACAGTAATTTTTACAGAGATTTTACTGTAGATATTGCTCTAAAAATAAAGATAAGTTAGATTTTCTGTTCTGTAAAATTTTATTGTAAAAAGTACTGGCACCCATAAGTGCCGGTACTTTTTACGGTAAATAGTACATATGAATCCTGCTGGTTTAGATGCCTAAACCTTGTTTATAATTGATGGGTGATTGACAAGTCAAAATTCTCGATTTGTAGCATTATTAACACCTAAGATAACCATGTAGTTTTTTTGCTTTCCGATTGAATGAGTGCTCAACTACATAGCCTTGTGATTTTGAATCCAATCCAGAAGACAAGAGAACTCCTAGATCAAGTATTGGAAGAAATTTGCCTTCGTAGTGGACTTTTTGATGGAACTAAACCGCATTTGCGTTACGTGGAGAATGAGACCACGAGGTCCTTCCACGGATAGCCTGACGGCAAGGGAACTCTAACCCGTGATCCGTCTACCACTGAGGATATTTCCCGTCAGCACTGTGGTCCGTGCAAGCCGGATGCGAAATCCGTATCGAACAGCCATCGCTGGGATTCGAATCCGATTTAAATCATTGGAAGTTGAACGCTCTATACACTGAGCCATTGCGGCTCTGAGTTGTGAAATTTGAGTATTAAATGGTTTAAAAATATTTCGGTCGAGAGTAGGAATATCAGTCGTTATAAAAGCAGGTGCACTTTTGATTCGCACAGCAGTAGCGATGTCAAATGAAAGTGATTAAGGAACTCGTTCGGTAGGGGAGAGTGGGGTCAATTGTAACAAGGTACGATATTGTAACAGAGCAAAAATTTTGAGTGTCGGGTTCTAAATTTGGTTCCTAGGTGGCGCACAAGGTGTATTTAATAAATCTACATGTACATCTACAATAAATCTACATCCACAATAAATCTACAATAAATCTACATCCTGCTGGCAAACATTTTTATGTACTTTCGAAAGAGTTACATCACAAAAGATATTTTCACGCTACGTAAGTACTTTTTTTGGTATTAGAATATTATATCGTAACAAAGTAATTTTGTTTAAACAAATAAAAATTATTAACCGAATATGTAAGTGGACATCTTAATTGACATTTCAAAAAAAAGAAAATTAGTTTTGTTAATTAACTAGCATAGTTTTTAACAAATGAAGCTGAAATGGCGTCTTGGGGGACAATTGTAACAATAAGTAAAGGGACGATTGTAACAGCTGAAAATAAAATTCATAATTTCAATTGCAATTGTTTAACCCCTTAGGTCCCATTTCTTATGTTTACAAACCATTGCTTAACTCTTTAAGAACCACCAATAGTTTCCTATATCATTTATATTATGTTGCATGTGCATCATTTTATTTGTCACCTTTCACAGCATAAATTAAAATTTTTAATCCCTTAAAGTTAAATGTTTAACCCTTTAGGTCTCTGCTCATTATTATTTTTACTCCTAAAATATCACTACTATTTTGATCAATAAAAAAATGTATCACAACTATGAAAATATGTATAATTAACTATGTTTTAGTTGAATTTATGAACTGTTACAATTGACCCCGTAAGTGGGGACAATTGTAACAAGTGCACGACTGTCAAAAATTGTTAATAACTAATATAATAACATTTAAAGTAACGTATTTATTTTTTTTCAAGTAGAGGATAGTCTACTTTACTCGTCTGTCAATTAATACTAATAATATATTGGATTTTTTGTTAGTTAAAAATAGTTAAGTAAAAAGTGTTACAATTGACCCCACTTTCCCCTACTGTTTGCTTTACGACTAAAAAAGTGAAGTTGTCAGCAGCTGCATTGAGCCGTCGAATAGTTAAGTGCTTGGAGGATACGGCTGTTGCTGAACAAATTACAAGCTATCGGCTTCAAAAATACTTGAATATTGCGAAAAAAGTAAAGTAGTAACAGTTGAATTTAAGGAATTGTGACGGTACTTTGGAAAATAAATTGAAATGTCTTTGTAGAGGACTTTAACGCTGCAAATACCGTGATTAATAAAGTAACTATAAGGAACAGGTGAAGACTTGGTGCAATGTTGATTGTGCCCTTGAACAATGACAAAACTGGACGAAAGATGTGTGCAATATTTGAGATAAAGACTTCGCGGAATATACTTGGTGGTTTACACCACCAAGTATATCCGCAAAATCTCATCCAGTTATTTTTTTCCTTTACATGAAAAAAAATAAATAACTGGAGAAGGTGAGTTTGAACTGTGCATGATTTATAAACTACCTTATTTTATTAAATAAATAGAATGAACTGGATGACCTACGTGATTCGAATGAATGATGACAATACAATAAAAATGATATTTTTAGACCCACTGGAACAAGAAAGCGGGAAAGGCCACGAGTGAGATGGGCGGTTGATTTAGTGGAGTCTGATTTTCTTACAATTAATGAAAAGCACTGGAGATCAAAAATAAATCAGAAGTCCCAATGGAGAAATCTTTAAAAGAAGGCATTGGCCCACATTGGGCTGTCTGGCCAACTATGACGATGTTTTAAAAAATTCAGGTCCGGAGATTAGTCTTTCTTCTATGCACCGCGCAGTTAAGTTTTGCTTGATATTAATATCAAAATTCTCCTTTAAACTGAAAAATTATTTAAAAAAAACGTTTAAAGTGTCCGCCAAATGGCCTCTTAAATCTAGCCACTGATAATAATAATTAGAAAATGCCTATAAGCCTATAACTGAAGAGCGATGCCTATAACTGAAATAGACAATAGTATACACTAAATGTAGGATACACGGAATTTTTTACCCCGTCACACAACATATTTGAATCATCATTGATTTTAGCGACTTCTATGTTCACTATATAGAGGACAAGAACGAATTTAAAAGAATTTTAAAACCATTTTATAAATATTTTTTAGCATAAGTAGGGGAGAGGGGGGCACATGTGAACAATTTTTTTTATTTCTTCATTTTTCGAAATATATCATCAATTTCTCACATTAAAGAAGTCCATATGTTTAAATAGTCTTTTCTTTGTCTAATGGATTTTTTTGAGATTTTTCAATAAAATATTTCTTCACTTTATGATATTTCAGAAAAATGACTTCAATTGTTCACATGTGCCCCTATTGGGGGCACATGCGAACATGCCTGGGACACATATGAACAAGATTAAAAATTCAAAGCAATCATTATATTTCAAAGAAAAAAATCTTTAATATAACAGATATAGATACGTATTATACTGAAGGGGTTGTAGCTTACTATGTGAATTTAAACTATACAACAGTACTGTCAATAAGAAAATAATTTTTCAGCTGTAGAATAATTTTTCCATTGTTGGGTTTTTCGCAACTTCATGTTCTTCAGGAGTTGTAATGGGCCATTTTCTTTCCTCTCTGATACTCTTTCATGTTTTTTTTCTATCTTTTCATTTGCAGTTTAGCAATTCTATCTTTCTCAGGTGTATCAGTTAATATGCGTGATGCGCAATCAACCATTTAATGAATTTTTTTTAAAGAAATAATTAATAAATTAATTACGGAAAATTAAATAATAATAATTTTGAAATGCATACATATTTTTTAAACTTATAATATCATGAGGATAATAATCTTAATACTATGTACGGGCACATGTGAACTGTTCACATCTGCTCCAGATGATTTGTTCACAAGTGCCCCATCATCCTTCTTAAACCTTACTTTAAAAATGAAGAATTTTTAATTGAGTAAAGAAGAAAAATTAGTTGTCATAAACTTACCTGAATGTTTATGTAATGGTCTGCAATAGTTAATTATTTTAGTTTATTAGTTGATTTATACTATGCTTTCACTTGAAGAAGCGAGTGTTTATAATATATACAACACCAGCTGATACAAAGAAATTGTCAGAATAGAACAACAAAATGTCTCATTGCTCTGAAACTTTTGTAGAGGGATAGGACTAGTTCTACCATCAATTGAAAATTTTTCAAGATTTTTTATTTCAAATCATATTGGTAAAACTACCATGTTCACATGTGCCCCCTGTTCACAAGTGCCCCCCTCTCCCCTATATGTTTTCAGAAATTTTGACACCTTCCTTTGACTTGATATTAATATCAAAATTCTCCTTCGAACCAAAAAATTTTAAAAAATAATTATAGTATCAGCTAAATTATCATCTGAAACGCAACGATTAATAATAATTAGTATGCAAAGGACAGTAATACTTGTGAAATAAATAGAAAATAAAAAGTTTTTAAAAACAAGATCTACAAATTATTAAGCTATACAAACAAAGAATGACTATTTTAAATTGCCATAAAAATATGCAATTATAATGTTCAATCTAATTAAATGTTTTTAACTTTAATGTGCATATCGTGCAATGATACGATATTATTTCTTCAGTTACATCTGCAGAATTTTCCCTTTTGTAAAATTTTTTAATATTATTATTGAAGCCTCGTTTTATTTTGGTTCAAGTTTTCAATTTAAAATCTCTTTAAATCTAAATTTTACGCATTAGGAAAAAAAATTACGGTATAAGGTACAAGTTAACTATGGAAATATAAATACATATAACAAAATAAATAAGTAAAAATGAAAAGAAAGAAAACGGAATATTAGAAAGAGGTTTTATAATACTCATTTAAGTCCATTTTACTTATATTACAAGGGTTGCTATTTATATTTCTTTCCTAATAATGAAAAACAAAACATGTAGGATCGAAATTGGTTTTATTGTTTTTCAAAATATTCTCCATGATGATCAATACACTTTTGCATGCGTTTGAACCAATTTTCAAAGCATTTTTTTCAGTCCGATTGAGGTAACTCCAAAACATGCGTTTTGAATGCATCAACCGCTTCTTCGGGGGTCGAAAATCGTTGTCCACGTAATTTATTTTTGATGTGTGGGAATAAGAAGAAGTCATTGGGTGCCAAATCAGGGCTGTACGGCGGATGACCCATCAGTTCGATCTTTCGCTCCGTCAGAAATGCCTTTGTTTGAGTCGATGTGTGAGAGCTCGCATTGTCATGATGAAGAATGATTCGCCTGTTCTTCTGCTTTTTTCGAATTTCTCCGATGACTTCTGGCAAACAAATGGTCGTGTACCATTCAGAATTGACCGTCCTGCGTTGCTCTAACGCCACTGTTGCCACATGACCGTTAATGCCGAAGAAACAGGCAATCATTTGTTTCGATGTGCTTCTTCCTCGAACAACTTTTGTTGGTTTTGCCTCGTCTTGGAAGACCCATACAGTTGATTGCTGTTTTGTTTCCGGCTCATATGCATAGATCCATGATTCGTCACCTGTGTAGATGTTATACACAGCCTTTGATGTACCTTGAACGTATTTTTCCAACATTTCCTTGCACCAATCGACACGAGCCTTTTTTTGAGCGTTTGTCAGATTATGCGGGATCCAACGCGAACAAATTTTTTTTACGCTCAAATGTTCATGCAATATTTTATTGATGCTAGTCATACTAATGTCCAAAGACGCCTCTATCTCACGGTATGTCACATGACGATCTTGCTTTATCAGTTCACGCACAGCATCGATCTTTTCTGGCACAACAACGGATTTTGGACGACCTGCACGGGATTCGTCCTGGATCGAACATCGACCACGATTAAATTCGTTATACCAATTTTTTACAGTGCTGTAGGATGGCGCTTTATCGCTGAATAAAGAATTAAGTTCATCGAAGCACTCTTGTCTTGACAATCCACGTCGAAAGTTAATGAAAAAAATGGCACGAAAATGTTCACGATTCAATTCCATTTTTTGAAAGAGAAGAACTTTTCAATTTACTGTCAACAACACAAATGAAGTTATGATGGTAAATCGTCTGCTGAATTTATGTTTAAAAATATCAAATTTTCGATTAAAATCGTCTGCGGTCGCCTAGACACACTTACTGTTGCCAAGGCCAGAAATATAAATAGCAACCCTCGTACAATATTTTTTAAATTTAATTATAACATAAATTGCTTGTAAAAATTTGCAATCGCTTTAAAAAATTGTTCTAAAAGTAATTGACAATTACTTTTTATCACACAACTTTACATTATATGGTATGTTGAACAAACAAAATAAGTTAAAGAAATGTTACTCTGAAATTTTTGAGATACGCGCAGACGAGAATTTACAAAATAAAAATAACGGTTTAATTTTAAAATACAAAGTATTTTAACACAGCAGACGATTTTGAATGACTTATTTCAACTTGTTTAACGTTTCAACTTGTTACTGTGACTGCCATGTGTGACTTTTGGTTATAGTTTAAACTAAAAAAGAACTTACGTGAACGTCGTTTTCATTCAGAAGAAGAGATTCATGTGGCTATAAATGCATTTTTTTCATCTATTCCAAGAAATGAATGGCTTGAGACATTTAATCTGTGGAAAATTCGAATGCAAAAGTGCATTGATGCTTGAGGAGACTACTTTGATCACACCTAAAATTTTGTAAGTGTAATTTTAAACACCTAGTTGTATCTCGTATCTCAAAAATTTCAGAGTGACCCTCGTATGTGTGTGTATATATATATATCCACATCAATCTGTTGGCTATGAAAAGAATATTACTTAAACTTACCTTCACAAAAAATGCAGTATTTTTTTTGTAAGTATAATTTCTTTTTTTTCGATAACAAATTAGAAAGTAAATTTTAAATAGAACAAAGAAAAATTATACCTCTTTGTTAGTCACAATGCAACTGACAGACTAGTTTATTCTGGAAAGGAGTGATTCCGTAACATATGTGCAATTTCCGAAGTCCTAATTACCCTTATACCAAACTGTTTGGAAAGTAGTATCTTCTTGAAGCAAACGATAACCATTTATGATCGCTTAATTTAAAATGCAAGGGTGTCATAATATCTACGGTGAATTCACAAAAACAAATTTAACTCCCTGAAAATGTGAAAAAAATGTTAATATTCAGTTGTTTTAATTATTTATTCATTTTCTGAAAAAAAAAGTTCAGAAGCAAGATCATCTATCGTAAAATAATAAATGACATAATGGTGCATAAAAAAATTCAACTATTATTTTTATTTTAATGATTTTTCTTAAATTTTATGTAGCTTTTTAAAAAAATTAATGAAAAAAAAATTCTGCATTTTTAACGACTTTTCGATTGCGTCCAGCTAATTGAAAATTAACATAAAATCAATCATTAATAATTTCTCTTTCATTTAATTGAAAAATAAAGTAAGACAAAAAATATGTTGATTGTTTACCTAAATTTCAAATTGAGATTCTATTGAATGCTTGTTTTTGAAAAACTAACAAGATACAATAACTGACCCACTAAATTAATGTGAATGAATGAAAGACTGAATCGAACGGAGACCGGTGTCCACATGGTCATTTTCCAGGGTCATCCTTCCCCTTTTTTTTGTCTTGCATTCAATCTGCAATTGCAAGATTATGCAAGGCATAAAACGTTAGGCAATGTCTTCACCATTTTTGCTGTTAAATGGTTTTCTGAACAAAAACCAAGATAAGAGATCTTTCCTGGAAAATATGGAACTATAATCCATTGTTTGCACATTGTTCTTATCCTCTTTAATAAAATTTATACTTAGAAAATTTTAATCACAATAAAAAGTAAAATTAAGACTACAGTCCCTGGCCAAATTATTAGACGAAAGATTCTTTGCAAAATCTAAATTATCATGTTATTACATCTTAATTGTTCCTACGCGACTGAAACCGGTTTGCACTTCTTTACGTTCGTGTATCCATCGGTTAAATTAGACGATATATTATAAAAATATAGAATATTTATTATATCAGGTATTATATTAGTGTATTATAATAATTAGACTAAATTATTCAACGCATAGTAGTTTCTTAATAATGACGTGTGCTGCACGAGTTTATATACAATACTTTTACTTTTCAACACACATGTAATAAGTTTTCATGCAGTAGATTTTTTATATACTTCCCATTTGTATTTATTTTTACGTATTGCATTGCAATGCTAGCCAATTGATACACGAATGTAAACAAGTGCAAGTCGGTTTCAGTCGCTTGAAACAGTAGGGGAGAGTGGGGTCAATTGTAACAGGATACGATTGTAACAGAGCAAAAATTTCGAGTGTCGGGTTCTAGATTTGGTTCCTAGGTGGCGCACAAGGTGTATTTAATAAATCTACATGTACACCCCTGTGGCAAAAATTTTTATGTACTTTTGAAAGTACAATTGACCCCACTCTCCCCTACAGTATCACCTGAAGATTTTACATAAAATCTTATAGTGCGTTTAATAATTCAGCCAGCGACTGTATATAGCTAAAAAAAGCAACCTATAACTATATATTTAAAACAAATATATTTTTAAAAAAATTATAATTTAACGAACATTAAACTTGGATTTCGTTCGGCGCCCTCCTCTCTCCTAGAGCACAAAGCAATCGCTCACTTTGCCCGCCCCTTTCCAAGATAAAATCGATCATTGTCAGAGCTTAGATATCAGACTTCTCTCAATTAAAAAAACAATGATAAGTAATCAGATGCAACTCTGTAACTATGACAATACACGTCTAAATTTGACTCATCTAGAAAAAATTAAGGACAACAAGCTAAATTGTTACAATTAAATGAGAACAGGAAAATATTTTTCTAAAAAACTGTAATTATTGTCAACTGAATAATGTTTTTAATCAGTGGATTTATTAGTAAGTACATGTTCTTTCTTTTTCTTATTTCGTTCCTTTCTTATCTTTAACTAACTATTAAATAAATGGATTATTGGATTAGATATTATTAAATAGATTTTTTAAACTTTTTAATTAAGCTTTACAATAAAACTAATAACTTTCTGTACGGAATCAATTTATTATAATCGTGCGATAAGGAAGTCTGAAAAGATTTATTCAAACTTCCATACTCATCTAACTGCCTTAAAGGGTCGCATTGTGGACCCACTATTAAATCTGTAATTCTTTCCTCTGGTAGGGTACACTATTACCGGTAATATAATACGTGAACCAATTAAAATATTATGGGTCAATTTTAAGGTCTGATATTAAGGTCAATATTAAGGCCTTGCGTTAATAATGAAAAATGACTTCGAATCGCCTCGTTTTAAAGGTTTTTAGAACACGAATTTCCTCATTTTAAAGCGAATGAACACACTATTTTGATATACATACATAGTAAATTTAGGGCTACATTGCGTACCCCCTATGAGGTCTATAATTATTTCCTATGGTACGGTACACTATTTCCCGGTTATATAATACGTGATCCAATTAAAATATTATGGGTCAATATTAAGGTCTGATATCGAGCCTTGCGTTAATATTACATACATACTAAACTATAGGGCCGAATGGTGATCCCCCTAATAAGCCTATAGTTATTTCCTCTGGTAGGGTTCACTAGTACCCGGTAATATAATACGTGGTCCAATATAAATATTTTATGGGTCAATATTAAGGGGTGATATAGGACCATGTTTTAAGCAGAATATTGACATCGAATTTCCTCATTTAAAGCTAATAAACACACTATTAT